>NC_085137.1:48835785-49135785 GCF_035046485.1 Aedes albopictus | reverse complement strand
TCGATGATGCTGTTGGTGCGAGAGGTAACGATTTGTGATGCTGTTTGTCTATCGGTGGGAAGTCGACGTGGTTCAACAAATTGGATGATGATAAAGATGTTGCTGATGGGGTTTCAATAGCGGAGCCAGAATCCGATGTCTTCTCTCCCGGGTTGGATGGTCCACATGGTTTTGGTTGATTGGGATACACGACCATTGTTTTCTGATTTTGTATGGAGACGGTTGAAGGAATATCTCGGAAAAGATTCATGCGCAGTACCCGCACATCGTTTGGCAGGCCCGCAAAGTAATGCTTCCATGTTTCATTTCTAATGGAAATTACTTCCCCAAACTTGATCATATAATCGCTAACGGCTGCGTTGCTGACCGACGGAGGAAGATCAAGCACACGCACTGTTACTGCATCGCAGTCAACGAACACCGGGATCCGAAACTCTTTGTTGTTACAAACCATTGTCCGTTTCAGATTGTGCTCTGTCTGGTACCGACAGACGATATCGGTAGAAGCCATTTCAATTAGCACACAGTTGCGTATGTGATGCAGCTGTATGCTCGTGACATCCGAATATTGGAGATTAATTTCTGTCTCCAAAAACGCTTGCACTTTCCCAATTTCAGGACGAATTGGGAGCACACTGAAATCGACCACTAAAATGTTTTTCCGCACACCGTACATTTTTTACAAGTGGCGATCGAGAACGGGATATCAAAAAAGCACGTCCGATGTATGTGATGTGTGGCTGTAAACTGTGAGCTTCGTGCCTTCTACGTACCCTCTGAACTTTTCTATCGCCCGGATGACGGCCAAGCATTCACGTTCTGTCACAGAATACTTTCGCTCTGACGAGGACGGTTTCTGAAAGAAAGGCAATAGGATGTTCTTCCCCGTCTGTCTCCTGCGTCAGTACCGCACCAATTGCTACATCGCTCGCATCGCATGCAATCGCAAACGACTTCGTGTGGTCTGGCATGGCTAGGACTGGTGCTGCTACCAAGGCTGATTTGAGTTCCAGGAACGCGTCTTCTGCATCTTTCGTCCACCGGAACTTGGTTTTCGTCTTCGTCAGTTCCGTCAACGGTGCTGCAATTCTAGAAAAGTTCGCAATGAACCTGCGGTACCAGTTGCACATTCCTAAGAATCGCTGTACATACCTCCTTCCTGCATTGCGGAGCTGGAAAACGCACGATGCATTCAATTTTCTCCTGATCCACGTTCCATCCGCTTTGATTCAGCCCATATCCAAGATACTTCATCTTCTCCAGGCAAAAATTCGACTTTTCGGCGGAGATCGTTAGTCCAGCGTCCCTTAGCCGCTTTGCCACTTCTTTCATCAACCTGATGATCTCTTCAAAGGTGCGTGAGCAGATGATTATATCGTCCAGGTAGTGGAACACGTGGGGTTCCAGGTCTGCGAAGTTGTGCGTCATCAGCCGCGCCAGAGCCTGACTCGTTGTACACAATCCGAAGGGGACGACCTTGAACTGGAAGTGATCTCTTTGTGGCACTGCGTAGCTCGCCGGCAAGAATTGTTGCCTGATGAGCCGCTTGAAATCGTCCCAGGTTACCAACTCTCCCGACACGTAGACATTGCTGTACCAGTTGAGCGCGTCGTCCAGAAGCAGGGTTTGACGTTCCTCAGCAGCACATCCTCCGTTACTCCTTCCGATGCAGCGAAAATTTCCACACGTTGCATGCAGAAAGATGTTCAACGACGACCCATCCTTCTCGTCCTTGTATCTGAACGGCCAGTTATGGATGGCCTTCATCGTTGTTCTCTCTTCTAACAGCGGTCTTTAAACATGTTATTGCGCCCTGTGGTTCAGCCACAGACAAACAGACGTAACACCAAGAACAGTTTTCGTGAAAATCCATTGCCCAGTCCACATTACCTTCGATACAGTCGTCGATGAGAGGTGTGTGGACTTTCAACACATTAAAAACAATGCGCTCTCGCCTAGGCTTTACATATACAATAGATGCTTAGTGTGGAGTGGATGTACATCTAATCCATCCGAAAGGGGTGCAGTTTGTGAAAAAGATAACCTCAGAATTTCAAGTTGAACTTGAATTCAGGTTAGTCACTACGTCTTCGAGTCGTCTCGTAGCGTAGCGGCAACGCGCCTGTCTAGTGAGTAGTAGTCGTGAGTTCGAGTCTCACCGAGCGAAAGATTTCGCCAATCTTACCTCAATTTGTCCATTTCATACTCACGCCAGTATTTGTAAAGTCTAGCTTTTGGAAGAAACAATAGCTTCTGTAAAGACTGTAAACTTATGTAACTATGGGAACGCTTATACAGTTTTCAAATGAGCGTTTTTCTTCGCCAATGACAATTTTTGCTCTATTATATCGTGCAACAAGTGTGTAAATATTCTATGTCCAAGGAATTCAATAAAGTTTCCATTGCAAAGAACTCCTGAACCGACAGGGAATATTTTTTTTTTTTTTAATTTAAGTAACAATATTAAAACCGGGAAAAAATCAATATTTCGACAAATCAAAATCTGAAATTGGCTGGCCACCCTCATTTTGTTAATTGTACTGAAATATTGTCAATATTACCATGTGTGCAGCACCGTTGACTGAAAACATTCTTGATGCTACTATTTTTACGTTGTATTTTTGACCTTAAATGACCACGTTTATCTAAGACGAGCAACTTTTACGTCGATATGGTCAAAATTACAATGCCAAAATAGTAGCATCAAGAATGTTCTCAGTCAACGGTACTGTACGCATGGTAATATGGACAATGTTTCAGTACAATTAACAGAATTTTGCATTCGGTCGAAAATCGTTGGTGCACTGCTTAATTTTACAACGGATTCGGTAGAAACTACAACAAATTTTTTTTTTTTGGGTGTATCAGTGTTGACAAATACACTGAAATAAACGTGCAATTTCAAACCGAATAATTTCTTGTTTGATTTTGAAACACAGTTTTATTTCCTACTTCTTAACGTTGAACAATTCGTCATTGAAATCATCGCCGTTATCAAACATTTGAAAGCAGTTTTTTTCGATCAAAACAAAGTCTTTGCTATGAAAATATATTCACTGTACTCCACAAGAGGAATAGAATGCAGTGAATATATTTTCATGGTCGATGTTTTGATTTACAGCGAGAAAACTGCTTTTTATTTTCCGAAAAATGATGACGGATGCTTAAGCCTTAATACTCTACATACACTACATGTTTCTTATGACACTATGATCTTACTTAACTTTTAAACATCGTTAATCTTCTCTTGTATGTTTAATTCCCTATTTACAGGCACATTCCGCGGTGGAGTGGATGTGATGGTTCGCGCGAAGCTAGCCGTGTCGGATGGCGTGACGATGCATCTGACCGTACGATCAACGGACTCGGACGTAGCGGAGTTGTTAACGTCTGCCGTAGGTTAATAAAGCAGTTTCATGAGTCTGTGCGTGCGCACCGGGACGGAATCACAAAACACTTCCGCATCTGCTAAGCACACATACACACAAAGAGACCGATAAAACATGCATGCTCTTAATTATCGCCCTTCCTCACAGACACACATACACCCACGAACACACTAAACTGTAGTGCAACAGATGATAGGAGTTTGTTCTTTTATGTTATAAACATTGCAAAGTATCTAATCTATACACGTACATACTGCTGATGATAGTAGTGGTTTATATTAGTGTTAAGTTTTCTTTTCGTCGGCATTCGTTAGTGACTATGTTAGAGAAATAAACGATGGGTTGGAGGAAAAGTAACAAAAAGATACACTAGATTCAGAAGATCGAGACAACATTCACCAGATTTACAAAGGGCACTCTTGTATGCCATTGGAATCAACCACATTAAGAAGTATATATTGAGTATAAATGACGAGTAAAATATGATGGAACGAATATGTGAATAACTGTATTAGTAACTATGCTGAATGATGAAAGTTAAAATAAATCATTTTCTTTTAATCAGAAAATATAGAAAGGATGAATTTTTGTAATGTATTTCTCGAAAAGAAATGTCCCTTCAACTAAAATGCAGCTGGAGCTCCCATTTGAATGTTTTAAAAACACTATGCCTTTCTAAAAAGCATACTTTCACATAATCCTTCCCACCGGTTTATTTATTACTAGAAAGCTTTCGACACAAACCTAAAAACTTTTGGCAACATATGCCCAATAAATCTCGCCCATTACTGCTGCATGCGCGCACACGCGGTAAATTTATGATAATTTTCTGTACATTTTAATTTCGCTGCAGCTCGTTTGCCATTTCTCGGGATAAAGCAATATTGTATGCATGCAAATTGTAGTGGCTATAGAAGTCACACCAAACGATTCGACCTCACCGCCATTGTCGTCGTCATCGTCGTCCAACCGTTTTATTCGCGGCAACTTTTCACATTAGTGAGTTCTGTGCCATACATACTTAGCTAGTCGACAACGACAAAAACGTGGTTGTCCTTTCACACGATAGGAGGCTAAGTGAAACCGCATACAGCAGGACTCGCAACGCGAGTGCTGCCTTTGGCAATAACTGAACTGAAAACTATGAATGGAGTGGTGGTGAACTGTAGAATGTTGTGCAAAGGCAGAGAGGGGACTGAGGGGATAATATTTATTTCGGTACATTAAACAATTTGGCTGTGCGGTTTGGCGAATTTTAATATAATTGTTGTTTATTACTTTTTATGCAATGCGAGCCTAGCGACTGTATTCGTACCAGAGAAAATGAGATACGACGAATCTGTTTCGGCTCGGCTTTGGGGGCTTTATCCGGAGGATGCAAATGTGAATACACATCATTTGTCAATAATTTATGTTCTCGCGTTGTGTTCTGCCTGTTCGGATGCATAAATTTGAATGGCGGCGGAACGGTGGCAATGAATCACCAAAGGAATGAAGTCATTGGAACATTCGACACCGATTATCATTTTGGGGTGAAATGTCGCCTTCGTTATGCATAATAAATGGTCAACATTGCTTAATGTTTTATATAAACGAAACATATTTAGAAGTTTTGTGCTCGTTTTTTTTGCAATCACGTTTGAAATAGTATACCAGATCAAGATTCTAGATCATTTCCCCGAAAACAATTTCCGAGAATTCATTAGGTATTAACCTTTCTTCACTCATATTGTACGTACATGAAACGGACTCGACGTAACGAATGGTTCGACGAGGAGTGCAGAGCGATTTTGAAGGAAAAGTACGCAGCGCGGGCGCTAATGCTGTAGCATGGAATCCGACAGAACGAGGAACGATACAAACAGAAGCAGAAACAGCATATACGCCTCTTCCGGGAGAAACAAAACGGCACCTCGAAGAAACGGTGCGTGAGGAAATGGAACCTCTTTGTCGTTATCAATAAAACGGAAGTTCTACCAGAAGCTCAACTCAACGCATCATGTAACGCCTTCCTGCCGCGAGTCGAAATCTGTAGGGATAAAGAAAGGAGCCTCTTGACGGACGGACGTGAAGTGATTGAAAGATGGAAGCTGTAGGGTTTATACTGGCATGCACTTTCTATGTTTACATTGAGTGTGTAGATGGTGCGAAATGAGCAGTTACGAATGAGCGTGTAGAGTGACAGTTGCGAGGAAGTGGAGCGTCGGCGGACGGCGGACAGCGAACATGTGGGAAGTGTGGTGAATCCGAACGACCGGAGAAAAGCTTCTGGACTGGAGAGCTGGAGTTTGCCGTTGCGAGAGTTGCTTCCGGAAGTGGACCCTACAATTGGCGACGAGGATGGGATGGAAGGCCTCGTATACGGTGAATGTTTTTTGGCCCCTTGAACGTGTTTGTTTTGAGATGGCTTGCTGGCAGTTTGGTTGGTGATGTGATGATGGGAGAAACGGTGCAACGGTGCAACAAATCGGGGCAGGTGAAGTTAAAAGAGGAAGTGTAATTATTTGCATGGAATAGATGACACAGTGTTTTGAAAATGCAGGTGTTGAAGAATAATTTTTGGACAGCTCATTGAGAGAGCGTGCTTGTATGATGTTTCAGTGGAGAAGTGTAAATGCGCGTGGTACAATCTCTATTTACCTGAACATTGTTTTTTTTTCAACCGTGGCGGGTTGCCGGTTGAAGAAATTTTAACCGTGGCGGGTGCCGGTTAAAAGAATACATGAGACCGTGGCGGGTGCCGGTCGAAGCAAATTTAACTGTTGCGGGTGCCAGTTAAAAAGGACAAAAAGACCGTGGCGGGTGCCGGTCGAAAGAAATTCAACCGTTGCGGGTGCCGGTTGAAAGGACAATTGAGACCGTGGCGGGTGCCGGTCGGAAGGAATTTCACCGTTGCGGGTGCCGGTTATAATCGAGGCCGTGGCGGGTTGCCGGTCGAAAGAAACATTTGATCGTTGCGGGTTGCCGATCAAAGAGAATGATTAACCTTGAAACTCCCTGCAAGGGTGCTTGGGAGCAAGGTAGTGATTCCATGGCTTGGGGGAGCCTGGAAAAGGATCCGTAAATTCCTGCAATCAGGTGACATCGAGGTGTTGTGTTGTCATGACTCAAGGGTGCGTTGAGTACTCAATAGTAGTTGGTAGCGGTTTTGGCAGTTCCTGTAATTACAATATGGTAACATTTCCATGGCTGGGGGCGCATGGAAATAAAGTAATTTGCTTTAGAAGCTCCTTCCTACCTGAATAGGGTGCTTGGGAATTGAGAAGTGCTTCTATTACATCTTGGAGAAAACCAGGGTATATTAGTGGATCCATGGATTGGGAACAGGGTGATGATTGACTGGATGATGGAGAGGCGATGCCTTGCATGTTGTGTTTGAAGGCAGTGTAGTGTTTCCATGGTTTGAGGATGCCTCTAGGAAGATTGATCTGACTTAGATATTCCAAGTTGCGCTTGAGACTTTGAGAGCACTAGAAGTAAATCGTCTTATCGCCCGATAGTTCTTGCGAGAGACGTGCGGGCGTGAGTCATTGTATTCA
The DNA here is from genome assembly GCF_035046485.1 of Aedes albopictus. Lineage (NCBI taxonomy): Eukaryota > Metazoa > Arthropoda > Insecta > Diptera > Culicidae > Aedes > Aedes albopictus. Next base: position 49,128,857 of record NC_085137.1, on the reverse strand, counting down.
ATTACAAGTACTTGTAATGGGTAACACATGTATATAATGGATCACTAAAATAACTAAAACGGCCGCTATGAAGCGAACAGAAAGCGCCACTGTAGCCTTGTGTGTTTGACGTAGCTCCACTGCTGTCACAATGTTAATGTCTATATACACTGGCGCCTTTGTTTACATGCGGTGAACACTAGAAAAGTTTGCTTAATTGATCCATTGATTTAAGCTTGGAAGAGGAGAACAGGGTTTTCGTAATTCGATGGATTTGATGCAACAGTTGTCATAATTACACCAAGCGAGCGTGTGATGTTTGATGGTTTGTGCAAGGAGTGGAAGGGAAAGCGAGACATGTTTTGTTTACTGACCCGGATGCTGGATTCAAGAATGGATTGTTAATTATACCAAGGGTTGCTGAAACTTGGTTGTTGAAGATTGGCTAGCTATCTGTACGCGGATGGTTGGGATTAGAATGAGAAAATTTGGCTGGACTTTGTGCGTCATTGAATTGCGCACTTGAGAAGTTGGCTGAAAAATAAAATATCCAGTGTTGAAAGGAGTTGACGTCTATGATTAATAAATCTTCCACCGTACACTGAAGGGGTCAGCAATATTATGAAAAGCCGTGTGTAGTTCGAATAAAGCATAAGTTCGGAGAGTGACACACGTGGCTCCTATCATACCAAATGAGTATAAGGCACAGACAGAAAACGTGACTAAGAAGAAAAAATAGTGACATCAAGGTTTGAGTTCATTGTGGATGGCTAAGATGTGTTGTGCCATGAAAATTAAAATTTTTTAGAGGTAAAGAAATCCTTAAGGTATGTTTTTGTTTGGATTTGTTAAGTGTTGGAACTCACATCGACCCGGAAACTTCTGCACCAATGGAAACAGTCAGCTGGTTGAAGAGTTAAAACATTTGGAGTGTTAAAACAGGCATTGTCCTATTTATTTATGCATTTTGTCTTACTTAAAAAAAAAGTTTTTCTCATATACATTATTTATATTCATTTATTCACTTGCTTGACGCATTGGTACAGTGCGGCTTATATAATTCTATCGAACTTTGACGAATAGAGTGGCTTCTCTAAATAATTTCCTTGTCATGGAAAAGTGTGTATGTGTAACTATTATTGACAAAGCTATTGACTGTTGTTCATTGATAAAAGGAATAAGAATTGGAAAAGGTTTGAAAAGCCAAGGGGAAGTTATTCGAAAATAGTTGAGCCACGTCACATCACGTTGATGTTGGGGATCATGTGGGCCGGCTTGCAAAGATGCAAGGAGGTTGATGGTAGCTGCTGAACACTGAGTCTTGTTTTGTGGATTGTTCTGATAATTTGTGTGACGGGGTTTGATAATTAAGAAGGGGAAGGTTATGGATAGTGGTTTCTGGTTTCGCGGACGTGTTTTCGTGTTTGACAGATGTTGGATCTCCAGTTAGTCTAATGCAGTGGTGTTTGGGCTGAAGCATACCTCGGGCCAAATTGAGATTTAGCGTCTAAGCCGTGGGCCGCAGTTTGAGCAACACTGGTCTAATGGATAGGGCTTGCAATTTCCAACCCAGAGAAGCTGAGTTGGATTCCCGTCTCGATCGTAAGGTATTCGAGACTTCCTAGATGTGATATATCAATGAGTTTTCCACAATGTGCAAATTCGTCCAATAGCAGGTGGGGAAGGTCCTTGATGTTAGATTGCTTATGGAATGTTGCGACTGGGCTGGCAAAAGTCCAGCGGAGGCGTTGTGGATTGTTGTTTTCAAGTATTGAGTTGCATAGTGTAAATGGTGGGTGCTGAGTGATAATAAGGCTTGCATTTCAGAGCATGGATTAAATTTGCTGAATTCAAAGGAGTCTGTAGTTTAGTGTTATTTAAAGAGAGATTGTTTAGATGTCAGGTTCCTATCATTTTTTTAAAGAAAGATGGGGGTGTAGGGTTTATACTGGCATGCACTTTCTATGTTTACATTGAGTGTGTAGATGGTGCGAAATGAGCAGTTACGAATGAGCGTGTAGAGTGACAGTTGCGAGGAAGTGGAGCGTCGGCGGACGGCGGACAGCGAACATGTGGGAAGTGTGGTGAATCCGAACGACCGGAGAAAAGCTTCTGGACTGGAGAGCTGGAGTTTGCCGTTGCGAGAGTTGCTTCCGGAAGTGGACCCTACAGAAGCAGCACTTCGATGAGCACCTGAATGGCGTGAAGAACGCAGGCATGGGAGACAAGGCAATAGAGGAAACGACTACGTTAGTGCAGCAGAGAGCTCCAACGAGCCTACTCCCACGTTATTAACGTTATTAATAAGGGTAGTTAAGGTTGCTATCCAGCAGCTCAAGAAATATAAGTTAGCTGGAAATGATGGTATCGAAGCTGAATTCATCTAAATGAGCCCGGAAAAGTTAGCCACCTGCCTGCACCGTCTTATAATCCGGTTCTGGGAGACCGAACAACTGCCGGGGAAGAGTGGAAGGAGCGGTCATTTGCCCCATCTGCAAGAAAGGTGACAAGTTGGAGTGTGCGAACTTCCGAGCGACCACAATTCTGAATGTCACCTACAAAATGCTATCTGAGATCATCGTTCACCTAAAGCGAATGCGTTTGTGGGAAGTTAGAAAGCCAGCTTCGTCGACGGTCCGGCCGCTCGATAACGGCTAAGATCTTCATCGTGTGACAAATCCTCCAAAAATGCCGCGAATACCCGGTTACAATCCCCTGTTCATCGTCTGCAAGGCGGCGTGCGGCAGTATCGACCGCATAGATTCGTTCGAATCTCGTCGGGGAATACGTCAAGTTGAGAAACTTTCATGTCTGCTGTTCAATATCGCTCTAGAAGGTGTTAAGCAACGAGCCAGGCTCAACAGTCGGGACATGATTTCCTCAAAATCCGGCCAATTTGTCTGGCCAAAGTTCGGACTGGTGATGAACACGCCCAGGAAACAGAACTAGCTGAATAACCGTTTCTTAAGCTAAAGTTTGCTTAAGAGTGGCTTTTTCCACTCCTGTACAGCAAAAATGTTTGTTGGGCGTCTAGAACGAAGTACCTGCTAGCTGCCTAGACAGCAAGCGGATGCCTTTGAGGTGCTGGCGTATTTTGTCTACCTCGGGCTCGAATCCTCAATAACGGTACACAACAACGTTAGCCTTGAAATACGAGACGTATCATCAGTAGAAGTCAAACTCCAAAGAGCCTACTGTCGGAAAAGACTGGTGGTTCTTTACACGGAAACAAATTCATTCCCAAGACCATGAATATGACTCATAGTTTCCCGATATTTTTATGATTTTATGTTATAAATATACACCATGATTAAATTTTATGATTTTATGATTAATTTCACCATAACGCTATGCACCCGTTATTGTTTTGGCTTTCGACGACCAAAAATGGAAAATATAATCATGAAGCTATGATTAAATATGCTGGGATCATGAGACGCATTCATGAAACCAAGAATAATTTTCATAAATCTGGATGCAGATCCTGATGCTTTACCACCAGATTCATAAAATCATGGTTGAGTGAGATGGAGCCATGCATAGAATTCATGAAATTAACCGTTATGTGGCCGCCAAACTTTTTGCTTTTTTCTACACCGTGTATTTTAAATGGGTGCTGGGTACCCTGCCGGCCACATAAGGGTTAAAAATTACTTTTATGATTCCGTCGTAGTCGGACCTCAATGCTTCTCAGTCAAATTCATAAAATCATGGTTGAGTGAGATAAAGCTATGCATAGAATTCATGAAATTAAGAATTACTTTTATGATTCCGTCGTCGTCGGACCTCAATGCTTCTCAGTCAAATTCATAAAATCATGATTGAGTAAGATAGAGCCATGCATAGAACTCATGGTATTAAGAATTACTTTTATGATTCCGTCGTCGTCGGACCTCAATGCATCTCAATCAAATGCATAAAAGTATGGTTGAGTGAAATGGAGCCATGCATAGAATTCATGAAATTAAGTACAACTTTTATGATTCCGTCGTCGTCGGTCCCAAATGCTTTTAATTAGATTAATAAAACGATGCAAGCTAAAATCATGAGAAAATAAAATACGTGATATCAGAGCCCATTTCTATGATTTTGGGACCTATCCATCATCCTTTTTTCTATGAGCAAGCCGCAGTTGGCCTCTTGTTAGTGAAGATATGTCAAGTTCAAATATAAAAGAGAACAACAATGATCGAACTCACCGGATAATCATATTTAGCTGGTTTACTATTTTTGTCTTTGGCTGCTACATCCAACAGGCTAAGGATGTTAGCGAGCGCGATTCCCACTTTGCTTCACCCTCCGTGCATAAACTCGGAACTACGACGGATGGCACAACGAAAACGCGAACTGGGCACTGTTTACTTTTTGCGCGTTTACTTTTTAGTCAATCAACTCCCAACAAACTGCCGAATCTTACGGGCACACTGTTTTGATGTTCCATTTCCTGATATATGCACATTTATTACTCAAGCCAAATAAAAACTTTGCAAAAATAGCAGGTTTAACTTTTTCCACATGTCTGTGCTGGACGACCGCGCGATTTATATAATTGCATATGGCAGATAAGAGTAACGCTAGAAAGCGACCATGAATATAATTTATGAAAATGCTTGTTTCCATTCATAATTCTGGTCAATTCATTCATGAGATTATGAATCATAACCATGATATTATGAATTGGCAGAGATCATAAGAACATGATTTTTTATTCATGATTAGGGGAATGGATTTTTTTTCGTGTACGGGCACGAGACCAGGACTATGTGCGAAGAGGACATGGAAACACTCGAAGTGTTCGAGCGTTGGGTGCTTAGGACCATCTTTGGCGGTGTGCAGGATAACGGTGTGTGGCGACGAAGGATGAACCACGAGTTCGCTGCACTCTACGGCTAACCTAGCTTCCGGAAAGTGACTAAAGCTGGAAGAATACGATGAGCAGGGTCTGTTGTGAGAACGCCGGACAACAATCCTGTAAAGTTGGTGCTTGCTACTGATCTAGTTGGCACAAGAAGGCGTGGAGCGCAGAGAGCATGACGATGTGCGGACCAGGTGGAACGTGATCTGGCGAACATTAGACGTTGCCAAGGTATGTACGTGTGCGAATCAACTGTTTTTATCACATTCCAGTTATATTTGCAATTTACATTTTATCGTGAAGGGTAAGGGTCACAGGGGCAATTTAATAAGAACAATGGTCGTTCGATATTGATCGCGCCCGCCCATCAATCGTTTACTTAATCGACGTGGTATTTATAAAACCGAAACAAGAGTTGCCAGTCGTGATACCTATACTTACTGCATCCAAAAGCATTAGACAAATTCCGAAACTGCCCTCCAAAATGCTGCACCCACATGAAAAAAATGTCGATTTTAGCGTTACGTAATAAATGGACGCTCCCTAATTGATTGTGCGTTGCTAATGCATTCATAGCTGCTTGTATTCAACAAGAACTTCCTAAGTTATCGGGACTCGGGATGAGATATGAGGTTTTGAAAATTTACTTGCTCACTACAGCGCCGCCCAGTGGAGGAATTTCGAACTTCGCAACTCATCGTCAGTAAGTTATTGGCGTACCCATCAACTTCCCCGAAGACACTATCCTTCCAAATGATCAGGGTCTTGAGCTGTCGCATATCGTAACGTTTGCATGACAACATGATATGGTTCCTGTAGTGCAATTTAGCATCAAATTGTTGATGGTCCCCCTAGCGGCCAAATTGCTAACTAATCATATGAACCAAAGTTCTAAATGGTAGATCTTATCAAGCCCTGAAACTTTGTCGAAGAAAGTATTGCGTTAACTCTTAACACACCCGAGATAATAGGCCACACCCCCAAAATGCCGAAATCCCATAAGCTCTTAGTCTCCTATTAAGCGGATTCCTATTGCGCCCCCCGAGCAGTGATCTAGATCTTATAAGAGTCTCGACTGTATAAATATCAACGCATAAACAAAAATATCCTATCATCAATAACCATTAAGAGAGATACATATGCCGCCAGCAATCAACGGTAATCGCTACAGCGATTATCGTTGTTTTCACCAAGTTTCCATCTCCATTACATTAGGAATGAAGTGGACTACAGCTTGATCCCAACTAGTACAAAGTGCGAAACACTTGAAATCAACATTAATAGCCCGCATAAAGTTTTTCCCATTCATTTCCCGCGCACGCTTTCACTCCGTTCGTTCGTACGTGCGATACGCGATGTCTTTTCTCCACCGATTCCATTCATGCGTTCGCGTTCTCACCTGCTAATGCCCTGTTGCCGTCGTCATCCCCCCACACGTACCCACACAACACGTTGGCCATCATCTTGCACGGGACTTGAAAAATATTGCCGTTCTTTTCTCTCCGCAGCCCCGCAGCAGTCGCAAGCTCATTATAAGCTCCACCCACAAGAGAGCCCATCGCCTTCCACCATCGCCATGCATGGCGCACCGCTCACCGGTCGACCAATGAGAGAAATGCGGCGCGCGATGGACCGATGGATGCAAAAGGAGAGCGTGAGCGCTCTGTTCTCTGCTTTCGCGCTTCCATTGATTGGTGTTGGTGGTCGGTTCGATCCCCATCGATATGATGGTGGCTCCGGAATGCACTAATGGCGCTTTCCCCCAATTGAATGATGATGGCTCCCAGCCATCAGCCAAACAGCATAACCAATACAATAATTATTGATGATGGTAACAAATGTATTTGCAAGAAGATTTGTTTGATTTTGGATATCGCGAGCTAGGAAGAAAAATGCGAAGATTTTAGTCGTCGAGACAACGTGGTTGTTGGCGCAAACGGATCCGCTTGTATTTATGTTCACATAAATATGTGATATACAGTGTCGGACAAAACAATAAGACCACCAGCCATTTTTCATACAAAATGGCCAAATTTGACGATCTGATGCTCGGTTTCTAGTGAACCAATTTGGCTGAAATTTTGACAGCCGCTATGGAGTTACGTGAATTTTGATTGGTATTTAATTGATTGAGTTCTGTTCGCTACATCAAAAGTTACAGATATACGATTCGACAAAATAATAGGACCACTTTCAGATTACCATTACCAAAGGATATTTGAGAGTATCTGATACTTGATGATTGATGAACAAGTACTAAAACTAAAGATGCCATTTGAACTTGAGGATATTTTTATTGAATTGGCAACAAATAACCATCACAAAAATCTGATGTTAGAATTTTGTCGCACCGTATATCTGTAACTTTGGAAGTAGTGATCAATTTAATACAAATCAAAATACCTGCAATTCCAAGTCGGCGGTCTAAGTTTCAGCCAAATCTGTTTACTAGAAACCGAGTACCATATCGTCAAACTTAGCCATTTTGTATGAAATAGGACCGCTGGTCTTATTGTTTTGTCCGACACTGTAAATAAAGTAAGCAAATGTTTTTACTTTGCTAAAATGCATATGTCAAACCTTTTACTTGAGCATTTACTCAGGTTGGTATGACAAAACTAAAAGTATGAGCATTTGCTTTTCGAACATCGTAATCCATCTGAATAAAATAGGGAAACCTGAGTAAATCTGAAGCAACATTTGAAAAGGGCCCAAGAGGTCTTGTGTCTTTTTTCGAAAACGCTCCGTAGGGCCTAACAGCAGCCCGCCCACGCAAATGAACACCGTTATCCGAAAGATCGATGTTTGCTCTATCTGATAACGATCTTAGTTTGTGTGAAAAAGCTGATGGGGACTCAGTAGCGACGTGTGAAGTCATTGTTTACCAATGTTTGTATGTCCTTTTCAAATGTTGCTCCAGAAATGCTCACAAAAGCTTGAGTCTGTTACCCGGGCAAAACTCGCGGTAAAACTGCAGCAGCAAGTGACCCTTGGAGCTGTGTCTCAAGGTCGGCTTACTACTGGGCAACCGGAGGGGCTTCACGACCAACGTGCAGACACTGTCACCTTACTTGGGTTATGGTATTACAAATATGGAACTATGGAATTGAAACTATTGGTTTTATTGCAAATTTACTACTTTAATGGTGTGGGTGGTATTTATTGGAAACTATTGTAGATTGTGGGTGTAGAGTGGGTGTTTTATTGAGAAATTGAGGACGTACCGGTACTGCTGCTGTTGGTTGTGCTTGGCCTGGTGTATTGGTCGGTGGACAAGCGCTCGCCGATGCTGTAGCGGGCTGGACTGCCTGTCCGCCGGCGGATTGACGGCTTGTGGTGGTGGTTTGATGGTCGTAATAGCTTGGTGGATCGTGGGAACAGATCGTCTTGGCTTGACGGTGCGATCTGTCTGTCTCACTGACGTCTTCCCTCCTTGACGGATATCAACAGAGCCCAGGACAAGGCCGGATTGACTCTGCCGAGAGGGGTCCTCTTTGGCGGTTAGGGCGCCTTTCGGGGCCCGAGGAATTCGCTCCTTAACGATTATGGCCTCGCAAGACCAGAGCGGGGTTACTCTCTTTTACGCTTTAGGCGTAGTGGCCAACTAGGGACCACTAGGCCGAGTCGTGTGCTTCACCAACTCTACGAGTTGGTGTACAAAATGGCGGTGGTGTACCGTAAGGTACCACAAAAGGTCCTGTGAGGGCAACGGAGATAGATTTTATTAACTAGCCGTACTAGCGCAACTCTAGTTTAAGCAATAAGGTGGTAAGGCAGGTCTAAATGAAGCATTCAGAAGCTAACACATACCTGATTGAACAACTATCTATCCCGTATCACTTCACCACTCACTTTAAAAACTTTCAAGGAACACTTTCTTTATTAAAATTTTCGATCCGAAGCACACGAACGCCAGATACTTTCTGCAGGATGGCGGATTTTCATTGCGCCTCAATCCTTGCTATCCTATTCTGAGACGGTTATTGTTACCACCCCTTTGTATCAGTCTACGCCCGCTAGGATATGTGTTGTTGTACCCACTCTGTATGTTAAATATGTCCTCCACTTGTCCCCACTCTATACTGTTGTAGTGATTTACATATTTTAAATTTAAAAACAACTAACCCTGTTAGTAGGGTTTAATTACATTTTAATATAATTAACCCTACTAACCCAACACCTAATAACCTAAGGGACGTGACAGTATCCAAAATAAACATATAGCACATTTTAAAAATCCTTAAATCTTGTAACACACGGTTACAAGTCACCTACGGACCATGCTCAGTTGAAAATGAATACATGTACATGCTACATAAACGTCGAATTATGATCACTGGATGATGCTTGGAGTGCAATTACCACCCTTAGGGTAGCTCTGATGACCCTCCGAGGCCACAAGTGTCAATTTAAATGAAAAGTGCACGCAGGCATGGTATTGAATTTTACCATTTTCAAAGTCAAGCCGTTATGTATGGCCATTGAAAGTTGCTTTGGGTATAATGTACCCAAAATATGGGTATCAAACTACTCTCCTGTAGGAACCCCACGAGGACGTCCAGCAGGAAATCCTGTAAGAATCCCAGTATAAACACCTGGAAACTTCTGGAATCCAATGAGGAAGTTCTGGAGAAATCCGAGGAGGAACTCCTTCAGGAATCCTAGAAGAAACTCTTGGATGTATCCTAGGAGGACCTCCAGAAGGAACTCTAGGAGGAATTCCTGGAGGAAGTCCTTGAGGAATCCTAGGAAGAACTTCAGGAGGAATCCTAGGAGGAACTCCTGGAGGAATCCCAGGAGGAACTCTTAGATGAATCCCAGGAGGAACTCTCGGAGAAATCCCAGGAGGAACTCCTGGAGGGATCCCAGAAGGAAGGAAGGAAGGAAGAACTCCTGGAGGAATCCCAAGAGGAACTCATGGAGGAACCCCAGGAGCAACTTATGGAGGAATCCCAGGAGCAACTCATGGAGGAGTCCCAGGAGCAAATCCTTGATGAATCCCTGGATGGAACTCTTGGATTAATTCCGGGAGGAACTCCTGGATGAGTTCTAGGAGGAACTCCAGAAGGAACTCTCGGAGGAACTCCTTTAGAAATCCCAGAAGGAACTCCTGGAGGAATCTCAGGAGGAATTTCTGGAAGAAACCAAGGTGAAACTTTTGGAGAAAACCCTGGAGGAATCCTGGAGGAATCCCAGGAGGAACTCCTGGAGGAATCCTAGGAAGAGCATTTGAATGAATCTCAGGAGGAACACTCGGAGGAACTCCTTTAGGAATCCCAGAAGGAACTCCTGGAGGAATCTCAGGAGGAGTTCCTTGAAGAATCTTAGGAGGAACTCCAGAAGGAACTCTCGGAGGAATTCCTGGAGGAAGTCCTTGAGGAATCCTAAGAAGAACTTCAGGAGGAATCCCAGGAGGAACTCCTGGAGGAATCCCATAAGGAACTCTCGGATGAATTTCAGGAGGAACTCTCGGAGAAAACCCAGAAAAAAGACCTGGAGGAACTTTAAGTGTCCGGCCATTTGGCCGAATGTCGTTTGGCCGAACGGCATTTGGCCGAATGCCATTTGGCCGAATGCCATTTGGCCGAAAGCAACGTTTGACCAAATTATTATCATAAGGATTTGGAGGCGTGGGAAAACTCTGACTAACATTTTAGCTGCCAATATGAACATCAGAAATATTTCCTTATTTTAATCATTGGATATTCTTTTAGTTTTTCCATTAGTTGGTGTTGAAACTGAGAATATTTTTGTCCGATTTTTCTTTCTTTCGATCATAGATTGTTCTTTCGAGTTATACTGATATAGGGAACAGTGGGATGATCACTTAAGTTTATCATACCTTTTGCGGCCAAATGACCCGGAACCGAAAATTTACATTTTTGTAATTGCGTTGCGTTTTCCCCTACTTTTCACTCGCGGTTGTAACGTTGAAACGGCCTACTTTTCTTCACTAAAACAAAAGTGCCGAAAAGTACTACTTTTCGGCACTCTTAAGAGTGCTGAAAAGTAGCACTTTTCGGCACCTTTGCCAGAGCCCACTTTTCGATAACTTTTGAGGCTACCATAGACACAGCTACTACTTCTACATCCTCTAATGAGCTCGAAACTGAATCAGGACTATCCAGATTCAGATTAAGACTGCAGATCAGGCGTAGAAGCAGCATCTGAAGCTACTTTTGCTCTTGCCCAAGGTGCGGTTGCGGTACGACGACGACGACGGGAGTTTGCAAATTTCTGACACCTACCCTATCATAGCCTATCTGATCAAACAAAAGCACCACGCTGACGCGCATGAATGCTGCCACGTGGTTCGTATTGATATATGTATGTGTAGCAAGATTATACCAAGGATTATACTGGATGGATATTTTTTTGCAATTACAAAAAACTTTGTATGCAACTCGTTGCAAAACTCGATTTTTTCAGCACTCGTCGTATTTATCCAACTCGGCAAGCCTCGTTGGATAAATGTACGACTCGTGCTGAAAAAATCATCATTTTGCAACTTGTTGCATAAATAACTATTTCATCATACAAAAAATCACCTCATTACTGCAAATCTAATACTTCACTGATTGCGTCCTATTAAAACACGTCGATGTTGACTACATTGTCTTACCAACAATATTTCCGCTCAGGAACGAAAACTCAAAAACAAAACATCTTTGGTTTAGGCTAATTTTGCCTTGAAATTTCTTCGATGAATTCCTTATTTATTCCTACAGGTCGCCTCCTACGAGAAATTCTCCCAGGTGGTTCCTCCGTAGCACAATTTCTCCAGATCGAGACTCTTGGGGTAGATCTTCTGAAAAATAAAGTAGAAACTTGAGAGGAATTCCTGACAAAACTTCAGGAATTGTTTCAAGGTGTCTTGAAACCTGGGGGAACTTCGGATCCGCAGGAGTCACTGAAGAACCTCCCAAACAAAGCCCTAGAGAAGTTTATGAAAAAACTTCCAGAGAAATTCATGAAGGAACTCCCGGAGGAATTACTGGAAGCATTTCCGGAAGCAAAGCTGATGAAAAATTCTTTGAGGTAACGATGCAAGCAAGGAGAGAGGTTAAGTGACTGCGTTCAACCTACTTTATATTTGAATGAACCGCCAATAGATAAACGTTATAATAAATGAGTAGAGTAACTCATTTGTTCGTCTGTGCAATAAATTATCTCTGCAGTCCAAAAGGTAACCTGTTGTTTCGTAATAAAAAATCAAAAGACAAACAATTCAATTTCAAAACAACACTTCTGCATCAACATGTCTAAAGGGTCTAACTCGTTTTGTAAACAAACATTGTTTCTGTCGCTGTAGGGCTCATCTTGATCCACCCACGCATCTGGAGGCCGTTATCAGAAAGAGCGAAGATTGATCTTTCTGATAACGGCCCCCAGATGCGTGGGTGGATCGAGATAGACCCTACAGCGACAGAAACAATGTTTGTTTACAAAACGAGTTAGACCCTTTAGACATGTTAATGCAGACTTGATACTCGAAGTCACACTCTATTCTCCCTTTGTTAAACGATTTTACGCAACAGAAAAAAAATCCTCTTCCCCATAATCCGGGTCAAACTATCAGCACTGATTAAAACGGCATCAGCGAACGATCCCAATGCGACCCATCATCGACTTCGGGAGCATCAAAAGAAGCACCCATTATGGAAATCATTTTCACACCCTCTGGCCCCCGTCTGTCACCCAATTCCGGACCATCAACTGGTGGTCGATGGGAAGTGCTCTGTGACTGTACCTAACTAATACTAACTACCAGCAGACAGAGACGAAAGCAATAAAACGGACATCTCTATCATCGTAACATCACCATAAAGCGGCAGAACAAGGATAACAGCAGTCGTCACGAGTGTGCGAAAAATTTCCTCTCTCTTCCGATGCAAAGAGTCGGGAAATTGGGTGCATCGGCGCTCTTCCAACCACCCACATCTGTGCTGGGTAGAGGTAACAGCCAGGGTCGGCCCATCTTGTCAATTACAAGCAAACACAGTTTAGAGTACGAAATAGTTTTAGGAACACACGAATCTTATGCCGTGACTCAGAGTTAATGTGAAACATTTGAGTTCAGATGCTTAATGTTCAAACTTATTTTATACGAGAGTCGGCCCTGCACTTATTTACCACTGCTCTGAATGTTGAAGCCTAGCCTGTTACAGTTTGTCCTTAGTTATGCGGTGGGCTGTAATTTAAAAACATGATCTGGATGTATTTTTTACTGTTCAGATTCTATGATGCTGCGTATTTTCATAGTAGGCTTGGCGATTCGCTAAGATGATTGCAAATTCTAGGTGAAAGCAAACAAATATGAGAGTTTGAATGTTAAAATTTCCTCTCGAACATTTTTATATGAACACCAGTTGGGACTCTTTCTGGAAATTGTTCAGGAAACCCTTTTGAATTTTCTTTCAGATTTTCTCCCAAGATTCCTTGCATCTTTCCTTTTGTTTTTTTTTTTGTTTTCCATCCTTGAATTCGTATGGACAATTTTCCGTAGTTGCTCAAGCGATTCCTCCAGGAATTTTGACAACGATCCTTTCAGAAACTCCCCGGGATTCTTCTTTCAAAAATCTACCAGGATACCTAAATGAATTCTAATCGACATTGTTCGTAAGTGGACTGTATTTTACGATTCTCGACATAGACGGACCGACGACTTCCCGAAGAGACCACTTAACCAGGGAACCAGAACCGGAATTAAAGCACCAGGCTTAACGTTTTTACACTCTATTTACATACTATTTACATGGTTTTACTTTGATTTGATTCGAATTCAGTTTCTAATTACTGCGACGACACACGTCTTAACACGTCGGACGTACAGCGAACAATAATTTTGCCTGAGGATAGGAATTTTCCTCCTTTTGCGCCCACTCTTCCTTCGCGTGATCCTTTCGGGCGGTTGCGGTTGCTTGCATCACATGTTGTTTTTCGCGCAGCTGTGTGCTGCTGGAATCGCGCACCTCAGCAGGCTGCGGCTGAAGGTGCACGGAGAAAATTAATTATTCGTGGCGATCGGCCCGAACATCCTCCCCCGCGGGACCCTTGTTCTCGTTGGCCACACGGTTGTCCAGTATTGGTAGAGGGGCCAGTTTGTGGATCGGACGCTTCAGAATACCGGCCTTGGTTCGAACGTCCACCACACGGACTAATCCATCTGCTCCAGTATAGGCTGCTTCGATTTTACCCAGCTTCCATTGTTGGGGCGGTAAGTTGTCATCCTTGATAACCACCACCGTACCAGGTAGAATATTCTCCTTCTTCTTGTTCCACTTCTGTCGTACCTGTAACTCCAGCAGGTACTCTTCGGACCAGCGCTTCCAGAACTCTTGACGCAGGCGCTGGACGTACTGCCATCTGGAAAGCCGATTTTCCGGGATTCCATCGTAACTGGGCTCCGGAATGGCAGTCAGAGGGCGATCGATCATGAAATGACCAGGAGTTAACGGCTCGAGCTCCGAGGGGTCCTCAGACGGAGCGTACAAAGGCCGAGAATTGAGCTGAGCTTCGATCTGGCAGAGCAAAGTCGAAAACTCGGACATCGTCAAGAGGCTTGACTGGCACTTCTTCTTCAGGATGGTCTTGACACTCTTCACTCCTGCTTCCCAAATCCCACCCATGTGTGGGGCGTTCGGGGGAATCATCTTCCATTCTATCTGCCGGGCCTGGCAGAACTCGAAAATCTTGAGCTCGGTAGCTTCCTGCTTAAAAAGCCGATAGAGCTCGTTCAGCTCGTTGCGAGCACCGACAAAGTTTGTCCCATTGTCGGAGAATATCTGCTCAGGGACACCACGGCGAGAGACGAATCGCTGGAGGGCGGCAATAAACGCGTCAGCCGAGAGATCCTCAACTACCTCCAGATGTATGCCCTTGGTGACCATACACACGAACACGCTGACATATCCCTTTAGGGGAGGCGCCTTTCTTCCTCGTTGCTTGATGAGCATGGGTCCCGCAAAGTCAACGCCAACCTTCACGAAAGCGGGAGCCTTGTCGCACCTTGCGGTGGGAAGATCCCCCATGAACTGATTAGCACACGGAGGGTTGAGCCGGAAACACCGCACGCAATTTCGGGTCACCTTGCGTACAGCAGAACGAGCTCCTAGGATCCAGAATTGCCGGCGGAGCTGTGCCAGCAGCGCCGACGGTCCGATGTGCAGATTCTCACGATGTACAGCTTGAATCAACCGTTCGACGGTTTCATCGTTCTTAGGTAAGATACACTGATGCTTCACCCCGTACGGCAAACTTGAATGTCGCAGTCGTCCACCGACGCGAATCACTCCATCATCCAAAAAAGGGGTTTAATGCTTTTAATCTTTTGCAGTACTCACCGGACTCCATAATGGCTACCTCCTTACCAAAGTGTAGTGATTGAACTACCCTGACGATGACCTTCAACGATTGGCGCATTTCGAACACGGTGGGGAAACGCTCGGTGGTTCGCTTGTTGACTGCCTTCTCCTTAGCATTCCGGCAAAAACGCAAGACGTATGCCAGAACTCGCTGCAGCTTTCTGAAGGACTCATACTTCTGGAATACTGGCAGCTTCTCCAAGGTCACCACCGCTGAAGCTACAGTGGCCTGCCGCAACTCGGGAACATCTGCATCGGATAGTGGTTCAGGGACCACCACCTGATATTCTTCACTGCGCAGGAACAACGGACCATTCCACCAAAGATCGTTCCTTTGAAGAGCGTTGGCAGACTGGCCACGCGACACTACATCGGCTGGATTTTCCAGCGTATTCACATAGTTCCACTTGAATTGATTTCCAGTAGAGTTAATCTCACTTACCCGGTTTCGCACAAACACTTCCAAATGTTCCGGGTTCTTCGCTAGCCAAGCTAGCACCACTTGATTGTCTGACCACAACAAAATGTCACGAAAGGGGAGCGCTAATGATGCCAGCACTTTCTTCACCAATCGGTGCAGCAAAAGCGCTTTCTCTGAATGGTCAACACTGTCTTCGGAACGACCTTTGATTTTGCGCACAGCAACCTCACTACTGCAGCTTGACCAGGTGCGATCGACCTGATGTACACACAGGCACCGTAGGCCTCCAAGGTTGCATCCCCAAATCCGTGCAACTCGAAGGCAACAGCTCCAGTGACCACGACGTGACGGGGAATCCTAAGACTGGTAACACCTCTTAACGCATTCAGGAACTCTACACACTTTTTCTTCAGCTCTCCTGAGAGCTCTTCGTCCCATTCCAACTCTTCTTTCCAAATGCTCTTCATCAAAAGTTTACCGATAACGATGACCGGCGCCACAAGACCCAAGGGGTCGAACATTCTTGATATGAGCGACAGCACTTGCCGCTTTGTTGCACTATTTTCACACACTGTTGGAATGGAGATGAACTGCAGAGCGTCCAAAGTTGGGTTCCACATTAGTCCCAACGTTTTGATCACTTCACTTGAACCACTTTCGTCGATGCTGACCAGCTCGTCCCGATCGCTTTCCGGAATCCGCTCCAGCAACGTAGGATTATTGGAAGCCCACTTATGCAGATGGAATCCACCGGCCTTGAGCAGGCCAATCAACTGCACTTGAGCCTCGCTTGCTTCATTCAGGTCGTCAAACCCAAACAATGCGTTGTCCACGTAGAAACTATTCTTCACGGTGTCAGCAGCCACAGGATACTTGAAGCCTTCGTCGATAGCCAATTGCAAGAGTGCCCGCGTTGCCAAAAACGGGGCGGAAGCCGTTCCGTAGGTGACTGTTGTCAGCTCTAGTACACGAAGCGGTTCGGAAGGAGTTTTCCTCCAGAACACACGAGTTAGCGGCGTATGCCGCCGATCGACGAAGACTTGTCTGTACATTTTGGCCACGTCAGTAGCCAACACGTGGAGCGGGAGACGGAATCGAAGAGAGATGGACTGCAGATCGCTTTGAATGATGGCGCCAATCTTCATTACATCGTTGAGCGAGCGACCAGATACCTTCGCCGATGCATCGAACACCACACGGCACTTAGTGGTAGTATTCGATGGCCGCAGCACAGCATGATGAGGTAAGTACCACTTGATGATACCTGATGGATCTTCACTAACGTTCACTTCTTTGCAGTGCCCAAGACTCTCGTACTCGTCCATGAAATCCTGGTACTGCTTCTTCAGATCCGGATGTTGTGAAAGCTTTCGCTCCAGCGCGTGAAACCTTCTTAACCTTCCGTAACTCGCGCGGTTGGCTACCTGCCTCAGCACCACGCTAATGCTGAGTACAGACAACGAGATTTTTTCAACGTGTTGTACAAAATACAACAGCGCGATCGCTCGAGGGTTAATGCAAGCGGCCTGGAATCTCCCAATTCGCTCACGGACTCCTTCAGCGGCAGCTCGACGATGTACCGCCCGGAAGCATCCCTACGATGAGTCGCTTTGAAGTGCTCCTCACACTCCTCTTCTTCGCTGCTACGCTCGACGACATCAGCGACATCTTCAACTTCCCAGAAGCGTTGAATGGACTGGCTTAATTCGTCCATCGTGACTGTGTGCGAATAAACTGCTCCATCAGATACCGCACCTTCTTCGAAGACTAACGGCTTTTCGGGCCCGTTTGAAGTTGATCATTAATATTAACTTCTTTTCCCGATCAGCCTAGATAGCTGTGTAGTGTCGGTAGCGGTTAGTTCAACTGGCTAAGAATAGCACTACGGACCGCCTGTTCCAGTGGTAGGAGTCCACTAATCAGGTGACCCCTAATTCATGGTGTTATGCGGCTTTACGCTTACCGTGCCTAGGAATGAATGGTTAGGGGGGTATTATAAAAACCTAATCGCAAACGGAGCCTGTGGAGTACCAGGGCACCCTCCACAGTATTTTGCCCTTACTGCGCTAACCGGAGCAATAGTGCGGTGGACCTTGTGTTTCTCCGAGACAATCAGCTGCCCTTCTTCAATCTCATACTTGAGGCTGAATAAGGGCGGGATTATGAAGATGTTATTAATTAGTTTAAATTTTCACCTATATGGTTTCGCATTATGCGTTTTACACAGTGTATTCTGTGCATCCTCGCCTTTGGCGCACTCAAATCGATACCGATCTGGCTTTATTGTTGCTGTTCTTTGTTGTGCTGTGGTTGTTAAGAGTTTAATCTTGCCTAGTTTGGGTAGTGGCTACGGTTAGGATAGCTCAGATCAATCTTCAGCACAAAAGAACAGCAACGATCAATCTTTGTAGACTTATGCAAAATGGTACAGCCCAAGTGGCGTTAGTCCAAGAACCTTACTTTCGTAAGGGGAATTTCTATCTAGGAAACCTTGTGAATCCGGTGTTTGCTACTTTCAGTAAAAATGAAATGGCAAACTCACGTGTCATGCCTCGAGCATGTGTGCTTGTCAACAACGCAATCGTTGCTACACTCATCTCTGAACTAACTACCAGAGATGTATGTGCTATCACAATCGATGTATCTGTTGGAAACCTCAACAGAAAATACGTTTATTGTTCGGTTTATTTACCGCATGATGAACCATCCCCTACGGATGCTTTCAAGCAAGTCATTGCATACTGCACTTCAAAAGGCCTTCCGCTAATTGTTGGTAGTGATGCTAATGCTCACCATATAATCTGGGGCAGCTCAGACATCAATTTGAGAGGCTCCAGTTTGATGGAATACTTAAGTAGTACAGATCTTGGATTACTTAACATAGGCAACCGCCCAACCTTCTTGGTATCTGCTAGAGAGGAAGTGTTAGACATAACTCTTTGCTCTAGCAGAATTAGTCACGAGCTGACCAATTGGCATGTGTCAGATGAAGAATCTTTATCTGACCATCGCTACATCTTGTTTGAACATGTGAATGTTACTTCGCAAACTTTGCGTTTCAGGAACCCCCGGTCAACTAACTGGGATCTCTTTACCGATTTGGTTGCAGCCAAATTTCATGGATACTCACCATCAATTGACACTCCAAGTGATTTAGATGAAGCCGTTGATACTACAACGGCCTTCATCATGGAAGCTTTTGAAGAAGCTTGCCCTCTGCGGTCTGTGAAGACCACAAGAGGAACCCCTTGGTGGAACTCTGATCTGGCCAAGCTCAGGAAACAATGTAGAAAGAGTTGGAACAGACGACGTTCGGCTGGATCGGAGGCTTTCAGGTCGGCTCGCAAGGCCTACCAGAAAGCTCTTCGGTCTGCTGAACGATCCGGCTGGAAAAACCTTTGTACAAATGTTTCCAGTCTGAGTGAAGCCAGTCGATTGAACAAAATCCTTGCAAAATCTAAGGATTTTCAAGTGAACGAACTTCGTTTGCCAAATGGTGATTTCACTTCCTCTGATGAGGAAGTTTTGGAATGTTTATTCAGTACACACTTCCCTGGATGTGTGGATATTACGTCTTCGGATGAACCTGATGTCTTTTCTTGTAGTTATGATTCTTTAGCTTCGGCTCGGAGTATCATAACTTTAGAATCGATTGAATGGGCACTTAATAGCTTTGCTCCTTTCAAATCTCCCGGGGCAGATGGGATTTATCCTATTTTGCTTCAGAAGGGATTTGATTATTTCGAACATGTTTTGAAACAACTACATGTTTGCGGTTTTGCTACAGGGTATATTCCCAAATCCTGGCGGGATATTACTGTAAAGTTTATTCCGAAAGTGGGTCGTGCGTCGTATGAAGAAGCAAAGAGCTTCAGACCTATCAGTTTGACCTCTTTTCTTCTGAAATGCTTAGAACGCATTGTCGATCATCACATCCGTGATGTTTATCTGGCCAATGTGCCTCTTCATGTGAACCAACATGCCTACCAATCTGGAAAGTCCACTGTGACTCTTTTACACAAAGTTGTTTACGATATCGAGAAGGCATTCGCTCAAAAGCAATCCTGCTTGGGTGTTTTCTTAGATATCGAGGGTGCCTTTGACAACGTGCCTTTCGATGCCATATTGGAAGCCGCACGGGGTCATGGTATATCTCCAATGATTTCCAATTGGATTCACCAAATGCTCAAAAACCGACATCTCTTCGCGACATTACGTCAAGCGGCGATTAGGAAATTGAGTGTTTGTGGATGCCCCCAAGGGGGAGTCTTGTCACCACTTTTGTGGAATCTCGTAGCAGATACGCTATTGAGGCAACTCAATAATAGCGGTTTTCCTACTTATGGTTTTGCCGACGACTACCTAACATTGTTAGTCGGTATGTGCATCAGCACCCTTTTCGACCTGATGCAAAACGCTCTTCAGGTAGTTGAGGGTTGGTGTCGCCAATATGGCCTTTCGGTAAATCCGAGTAAAACATCTATTGTTCTTTTCACGGAAAAGCGAAACCGTAATGGTGTTCGACCTTTACGTCTCTTTGATTCTGATATCAATGTGACTGAACAGGTAAAGTACGTTGGAGTCATTCTTGATTCCAAGCTTTCCTGGACACCTCATGTTGAGTTCAGAATCAAGAAAGCTTGTATGGCCTTCGGGCAATGCCGGCGAACCTTTGGTACAACTTGGGGTCTTAAACCCAAGTATATCAAATGGATTTACACAACTGTTGTTCGTCCAATATTGGCGTATGGATGTCTTGTGTGGTGGCAAAAGGGCGAAGTGAGAACGGTCCAATCAAAATTAGGCCATCTCCAAAGGATGTGCCTAATGGCGATGTCTGGAGCGTTCTCTTCAACTCCTACGGCAGCGCTCGAAGTTCTCTTTGACGTTGCCCCACTACACATTCATCTCAAACAAGAAGCACTTTCTTGCACTTACCGTCTATGGGTACTCGGTTTACTAGAGGAAACTCCTGTGAACCGCAGTTCAACACACACCACGTTGTTTCCACTTTTGGTGAATTGAGACAAAGTTGTCCTTGCTCCAAGTGATCTTACAATTGCTTGTAATTTTCCATATAGGACATTTTCCACAAAATTCCCTTCCCGGGAAGAGTGGACATCTGGTTATCTGGAGAGAAGTATTTCAGACGGCATCGTATGTTACACTGATGACTCCCTTCTCGAAGGTCGAGCAGGTGCTGGTGTTTATTCTCGTGAGCTAAGGCTGTATCAGTCTTATTCACTTGGTAGACACTGCACCGTTTTTCAGGCCGAAATCTTTGCTCTTATGTGCGGAGTGCAATCAGCACTTCAGCAGCACGTAATGGGCAAAGTAATATACTTCTGTTCAGATAGCCAGGCTGCTATTAAAGCACTTGCTTCGGCCAACTCCAGGTCGAAGATAGTTATCGCTTGTCGAACTCAAATCGAGGAGCTGAATTCAGCCAACGCTGTTCACCTTGTATGGGTACCTGGCCATTCTTCCATCGCTGGAAATGAATTGGCTGATGAGTTAGCTCGCACTGGAGCATCACATGACTTCATTGGCCCTGAGCCAGCTATTCCGATATCGAAGTGTTGGGTAAAGCTTCAGATTCACACCTGGGCTGCTACTCAACACAGACAATACTGGAATAGTTTGGAGTCATGTCGTCAAACCAAATTGTATTGTACTGAGCCATCTCCAAGGGTGGCGAAGTATCTTACAAATCTGTCAAAGCAAAATTGCAGCATGCTGGTCAAAGCATTGACTGGCCACTGCCGACTCAGTTATCATATGGCGAATATTCAGCAAGCTGATTCATTTGCCTGTGATAGCTGTGAATCCGATTATGGAACTTCGTATCATTTAATATGTAACTGTCCAGTTTTTGTGCAATTGCGTTTCCGAGTACTCGGTAAACACTTATTAAGTGAAACTGAC
The DNA here is from genome assembly GCF_035046485.1 of Aedes albopictus. Lineage (NCBI taxonomy): Eukaryota > Metazoa > Arthropoda > Insecta > Diptera > Culicidae > Aedes > Aedes albopictus. The sequence continues at coordinate 49,107,313 of NC_085137.1, read as the reverse complement.
TTTAGAAACCTGAATCTGCAGGACATTCTGCTGTTCTTGACCCGCTGTGGTAAAGAGCTATAGGCTTTCTTTACGCTTTATGCGATATCACAGTGCTCTTTTCAGGGCGCTGTTTGAACCCATTGTGGTACGCTTATGCGATATTACAGTGTCCTTTTCAGGACGCCATGTGAACCCATTGTGGTACGCTTATGCGTGTATGAAGACCCTATTCCATTACCTGTCCTTTTCCCTGTCCCATCCTTTCTTCCTTCCCTTCTCCCTCAGGTAAATGATGAATAGGCTCGTGTTTATGGCGATGGCACAAATTTCCCAAACGGAGGAGAACGTGCCTCTGGAGCCGACCTACTGATACCTGATAGCGGCGTATGCCGCCGATCGACGAAGACTTGTCTGTACATTTTGGCCACGTCAGTAGCCAACACGTGGAGCGGGAGACGGAATCGAAGAGAGATGGACTGCAGATCGCTTTGAATGATGGCGCCAATCTTCATTACATCGTTGAGCGAGCGACCAGATACCTTCGCCGATGCATCGAACACCACACGGCACTTAGTGGTAGTATTCGATGGCCGCAGCACAGCATGATGAGGTAAGTACCACTTGATGATACCTGATGGATCTTCACTAACGTTCACTTCTTTGCAGTGCCCAAGACTCTCGTACTCGTCCATGAAATCCTGGTACTGCTTCTTCAGATCCGGATGTTGTGAAAGCTTTCGCTCCAGCGCGTGAAACCTTCTTAACCTTCCGTAACTCGCGCGGTTGGCTACCTGCCTCAGCACCACGCTAATGCTGAGTACAGAAAACGAGATTTTTTCAACGTGTTGTACAAAATACAACAGCGCGATCGCTCGAGGGTTAATGCAAGCGGCCTGGAATCTCCCAATTCGCTCACGGACTCCTTCAGCGGCAGCTCGACGATGTACCGCCCGGAAGCATCCCTACGATGAGTCGCTTTGAAGTGCTCCTCACACTCCTCTTCTTCGCTGCTACGCTCGACGACATCAGCGACATCTTCAACTTCCCAGAAGCGTTGAATGGACTGGCTTAATTCGTCCATCGTGACTGTGTGCGAATAAACTGCTCCATCAGATACCGCACCTTCTTCGAAGACTCCACCAACAACCCAACCAAATTGGGTCTCGCGAAGGACAGGAAGTTTGTCATCGAAAGTAATTTCTCCGGGTAGCAACAACTTAAGGAACCATTCGTTACCCAAAAGCATATCCACCTTGCTCGGATGGAAAAAATTCGGATCGGCTAGATGAACACCAGCGGGAAGCTCCAACGCGCTGATATTGATAACCGATGATGGCAGATCTGATGTTACCTTGTCAGTTACCAGACACTTGACCTTGGCATGGAAATCCCTGTACCTCGACGAAAGATGCACCGTGCCACTGTTGGATGATTGGGTCTTCGTACTGTTGACCCCGAACATCGTGACGTTCGACGAATTCAACTTCAAGCCCAACTTATCTGCCACGGACTGCGTCACCAAATTGACTTGAGACCCACTGTCCAATAATACTCGGCACGGATGCGGCTGGTAGTTTTTGTCCATTACGTCCACTACCGCCGTGAGCAGCAGCACTTGCTGCGAGTGGATGGCCACGCTGGAACACGTAGCTGTCGTCGACGTTGATGATGATGATGAACCTTCTTGCTCTGGAACTGGCGGCGGGGCCAACTTGCTTGGTTGATCTGCATCTTGCTTGGGTTTCTCCTCGGCGTGAAGGAGACTATGATGCCGACGCTTACACTTCTGGCAGGATTTGTCCGATGAACAGTCGGCGCTTCGATGGCCTCTTCGTAGGCAATTAAAGCACACGTTGCGCTCTCGCACCTTGACCAATCTTTGCGGAACAGGAAAAGCGCACTGATGATTGGCGTGTGCCTTTCCGCAAAAATCACACTTTGTTTCCTTCTCGCTTGACGAAACGACTGCGTGGGCTTTCTGCACCGACGACTTGTTGGATGCAGACACGGACTTAACAGGAACCGTGGATGACTTCTGGTTGCTGGCTTCGACCCTCTCGGATGAAGGTCTGCTCCTTCAGGAACGTCAGCATCTCGTCGTAATCGGGAAGCTCACCGTGCTTAATGGTGGACTCCCACATATGGCGCACGTCGTTGTGCAACGCTGCCGCCAGTAGATGAATCACGAAATCCTCACCTACTCCATCGAAATCTCGCTCCAGGAACTTGAGACCTTCCACATGCTTGCTACACTCGTCGACCAGACTCCGCAGCTCCAAATGGCTCTTCTTCGTCATGCGCTTAAGATTCAGAAGACCATGAATATGAGAGTCGATAGCGTGACGTTTGTTCTCGAACCTCTCTTCCAGAATTTGCCACGCGTGGGCGTAGTTGCCTTCGTTGATCGTTTTGGCATCGATGAGACCGGCTGCACTACCGACCAGAGCCTTGTCCAGATGATACAGCTTGACTGCCGGCGGATCTGGACCCTTATCCACGAGATCCTTGAACATGGCCTTGAACTTTGGCCAGCTCTCATACCGACCGTCGAAAGTGGGAACCGGCATGCGAAGTGGTTGATGGATGACAACCGGTGCTTGCTGAACTTGTTGCGCCGCAATCGTGGCAGCAGCTGCGGCCGCCGCGGTGGCTCTGACCTTGATGAGCTGATCCTCCAAGAGAATGGAAACGGTGTCGTGAAGGATATCGAACTCCTCGTACAGCTGCTCATGCTGCTCGTAGTCATCATCCGACACCTCGTTCACGATTTGGTTGTGAGCTTCGTTGTAGTCCTTATGGGCTGCTTCCACCTTCGCCATGTAGACTTTGATCTCAGCTTCCGTCAGCTGGACCACCTCCTCTTCATTTGGGCGAATAGTATTAAGGATACGAGTGAGCTTACCTTTGGCCGCGCCGCGGACACGGACGAGTCGTTGGATATTTTCCATGGTGGCCAACTTTTCAGTCAACCTTAGCTTCTTCTTCTGCTTCTTGCTTAGCGGTGTGGTAGAATCCAGAGTAGACTGCCCAAGTGCAGAACTAGCTCCAGACGCCGCCGATTGCTGCTGCTGCAAATCACTTTTTTCCGGCATGCCACCGTGGACACCACTTCATGTCAAGCCCAGTGCTCGATGTTGGTTGGGAACACAGCCAAGTCTATGCTCACGCAACCGGATTCCACTAACGGACACAGTGGCAGAACCGAAACACTATCTTCACAACAGCCTTCTTCACTTAACAGGGTTTAGCACCCCGGGAATTGAGCACTTAATTGCTCGCTTCAATCAATTTCTTCGATGGACTAGACCATCAGCACTTTCCCAAAATGGCGCCCGCGCACTAACATTTGTTCTTCACAAAATGGTGATGTCGCACCAGCACTGTACTTCGACGGCGGCCATTTTGCTCACACCGACAACGTTTGATTTTTCCACGGATTTCCGACTTTTTCGGATTTTTGCTTCACTTATTCACTTCCTGGTTCTTCATCCGGTTCCGGAACAGTCGGAAAGGCACTTCACTTCACACGATCCGGTTCGACTGGACCATATTTATGTTCGTAAGTGGACTGTATTTTACGATTCTCGACATAGGCGGACCGACGACTTCCCGAAGAGACCACTTAACCAGGGAACCAGAACCGGAATTAAAGCACCAGGCTTAACGTTTTTACACTCTATTTACATACTATTTACATGGTTTTACTTTGATTTGATTCGAATTCAGTTTCTAATTACTGCGACGACACACGTCTTAACACGTCGGACGTACAGCGAACAATAATTTTGCCTGAGGATAGGAATTTTCCTCCTTTTGCGCCCACTCTTCCTTCGCGTGATCCTTTCGGGCGGTTGCGGTTGCTTGCATCACATGTTGTTTTTCGCGCAGCTGTGTGCTGCTGGAATCGCGCACCTCAGCAGGCTGCGGCTGAAGGTGCACGGAGAAAATTAATTATTCGTGGCGATCGGCCCGAACAGACATTCAACCTCTTTTTCCGCCCCGAAATTGGGGGCAATTAAGCCACTGCGTCCAATAAGTTGATCTTTTATGGCATTCCGTGTTAGAGTTTCTTCCGGGATTCCTCTTGAGATTTCTCTCGAAGTTTCTACCGGTATTTCTGTTAGAGGTTTTTCGGGATTACTAACAGAGTTTTTCAAGAAATATCTACCGAAGTTTGCCCCGGAGTTCTCATAGAAGTTTTTTCTGTATTTTTTTCCCCAAAATCACTTCCTTTACTGATATGTTTTTCTAGAGTTCCTTTCGAGATAACCTCCAACGATTTGGTAAAGAAACAGTCATTGATACAGATTCCGGTTGACTGACTTGCACTGCGGCATACGACCGTGAGACAACAGTGACTGGCATCGCTTTGACGAGCCGACAATGATCCAGCTGTAAGGCGGAGCGAGTGGCTTCGCTTTTGCTGATTCTCAACGATCTGGTCGAGAGATAGATATCAGAAGGATCTGCTCAACACATTCTAGAAACACGCTTAGAAATCCCTTGGCAAACAAAAGTGTTTGTAGAGCATCCGGCGAAAATCTTAGGGGGAACTAGAAGGAAGCAATCCCGAACATCCTCTAAGTGGAATCCCATAAGGAACTCTGAAGAAGTCTGAGTAGGAATTCCGGCTGAAATCTGGTGAGAAATTCCGATAAAGAAATCCGTTGGTTCAATTAGAGGAACCCCGATGAACCTCTAACAGAATTCCCGGGACAAACTAGGGGAAAATCACGGAAGAAACTCCGAAAGAAATCCCACAGGGAACTCAACGAGCGATTATGGGAAAACCTCTGGATAAAATCTGGTGAGAAGCTACTCAGGTTGACAACCCGGGAGAATCTGGGAGAAGCTTAATGAGGAACTTTGAGATAAACTTCTACAGATGTCTCGGGAGAAGCTACTGCAGCAAAATCATGAAAACACTGTGAAAAATCCCAGGAAAACCTTCTGTAGAAATCCCGGGACAAACTTCGGAAGCTATCCTATGAAGCAATCGATAAAAAGCCTTGGAAGAAATCTCGGGAAAATACTCGAAAGTATCCCGGAGAACTTCTATGACAATTCCCATAAAGAACCCAACTAACATTTATTGTGAATGTAAAAGTCAACAAAGCGTCCTCAATACAGCTTGATGCTGAGTTGCTGTGTTGTACATATGGACGGAAGCTTATATGCAAGCCCTATACCGATGAATCTGGCGAATTTAATCCACATGTATATGCTGTGCAGGCAGCTTCTAGGCCACCAAGTTATAACTCTTTTCTCGACTCCTATGTAATTACTAACTCAACAAGGCGCTTTTTCAGCCTTTTCAATGTTTTTAAATACAGTGGGGACCCGATTTTGTCAGCCCCCGATTTTGTCTACCCCCGATTTTGTCAGCTTTTTGACCCGATTTTGTCAGCCTTTTTTGAAGTAAAAAATAAATTTTATTTCATTCAGAATTTAAATTTTATAATCATTATTAATGCAGCTGATGTCTTTAGGCGCCATAGAAAAATTACGCAATGAACAAAACTCGTGTAACTTTTGAAAACGGCCAAGCTTGTTTTGCAAACTACCACATTGTTTTGAACCAATATTGTTTTAAATTGCTAAAAGATTCCAGCTCTCTCTCTTCTTGGCGTAACGTTCCAACTGGGGCACAGCCTGCTCCTCAGCAGCTTATTTTACGAGAACTCTTAAAATTTTTAACTGGGATCCCCCACAGCAAATGTTTATTTTACATTTGTTCATATATCGTGAGGTAGTCATGAAGAAATTTTATACACAAGGTGGTTAAGGAAATGTCGGTTATGAAATGGATTCTGAGCTAACCGGGAATCAAACTCCTCACCCTCAACATGGTTTTGCACGTGCAATCAGCGCTCACCACATCGGCTATATGGGCTTAAGGCGAAGCTGGAAGCATTTCCTCACTTTTTGGTTTACGATTTTTTATTTAATAACGAAGCAATATTTTCAAAATCGGTTTTCGTGCACATGTAGAGTATGGATCAAGGTATCTTCTGATTCATGTAGTAGAAAATGTTTCTCGTTTTTGCAGAAACCATTTTTGAACAAAACTTCACGAAAAAATGGTTTCTGCAAAAATGGAAAATATTCTCCACCTCAAAAAAATTCAGAAGATACCTTGATCCATACTTTACATGCGCACGAAAACCGACTTTGAAAATATTGCTTCGTTATTTAATAAAAAATCAAAAACCGAAAAAATGCTTCCAGTTTCGCCTTAAAGGCTATTCTTCTGAATTTCCTCAGGAACAGAACAAACAATAAACGCTGCCTGTTGTTGTGATTACAAGTCAATCCATTTACTTCTTTCCGGCATCTCTTGGATTCCTTTAGGTTTACTTGTTTAGATTGATCCAGATAGACTAACATTTGAAAAGGGCACAACAATCATTTCGAATTTTTGCTTCTTCCTTCCTTCTGAGCACATGGCCCATTTTTCATGTAATCTCTGACCAGTAACAGATAGAGTAGACTGCCCTCTATCTGATAACGGGATAAATTTGCACAAATAAATTGAAATACGCCTAGACGCGGTGGGAGAAGTTGAGAATGCAATGGTTGTTCCGCCCTTTTTACATGTTGGTCTAGATTTATTATGAGATTTGTATTGTAGATTTCCTGCTTGGATTGCTTCAAAAATTTCTGTCAGAATTGTATTCATTAGAAACCCTTAAGAAACTAGACATGAGATTCCCCAAAAAATTCTTGCTGTGATTCTTTCAAGAACTTTTGGTGCGGTTTCTTGTAAGAATTTTTGCTGGTATTTCTCCAAGAATTCCGCCGGAAGTTTTTAAAGGAATTCTTCTGGGAATTTCTTAACGATTCATTAAGGTGTGTCTCTTTAAGCTTTTTTCAGGCGTTCCTCCTGTGATTTCTCCAGAGGCTTTTCTTATTTTTTAAATAAGCTAGGATTCCTACAAAAGTTTCGCTGATATTCTTACAGCATTTTTTTTTCAAAAATGTTCTACATAAACTCCTACAGCTATGTATCTAGGGGTTTCTCCAAGGATTTCTCAATAATTCCTCCTACATTTGCTACGTGGATTTATCCAGGGATTTTCCTAGCGATTCTTTCAAGCCATCCTGCTGACATTTCTCCATACATATCTGTTCATGAACTTCTGCAGGAGTTCCTCCAAGAAATTTTCTAGAAATTTCTATAAGAACCATTTCAGATATTTTCCTAAGAATTGTTCATGCATTCTTCCTATGGTACCCCCAGGTTGACTAACTCCTGTTGAGATTCCTTCAGAAATTTTCCTCTAGTTATGTATTCAGAGTATTCTGTTGATATTTCTGAAATAATTCCTATATGAATTACTGCGTGCATTAGTCCATGAATAAATTTACGGAAGGCACAAATTCCCCAAATGGAAGAGAACGTGCCCCTGGTGCCAACCTACTGATGAATAAATCTTGCGATTTTCCAAGGGATTTCTTCAAGATTTCCTTTTATGGTTTCTTCAGGGATCCTTCTAGGAATTTCGAAAAATGTTCCTCTATTAGCCTTCAGTTATTACTCATACAAGAATTCCTCTAGAGATTTCACTATGATTCCTCTTTTAGATTTCCCAATTGGGCATCCTCTATGGATTTCCCGGAGGTCCCGCTTGAGATTTTTCCAGGGTTACCTCTTGGTATTTCTTTACGAAAATCCCTTGGTATTGCTTCTGAAATTCCTTTAGAAAATTTTGTTTCAAATTCTTCTGGAATTCATGCTAGACTTTAACAATTCATTTTTGCTATGGTTTCTCCTTAAACTGCTCCTGATATTTCCCCAGTACTTTTTAACAGGAATTCCTCCATGGATTTCTCAAGGAGATTTCTTGAAAGATCGCAATAGGGATTCTTTCAATGATTTTTCAGAAAATGCTAAATAAATGCCTCTAGAGATTTCTACGGAGATTGCAGTAAGGATTCTTTCAGAAATTACTTATCCGGAGCTCCCTTAAAGGTTTTTGCAGAAACTACTTACGGGATCCCTCCGGGAATGTCTTGAGGGTTACGTTTCTCTAAAAATTTCCCCGAACATTTCTTCAAAGATTTCTCCAGAGATTCTTCAGAGATTAGGCTCTGGAAATTAAAGTGGAAAGGCAGCGGAAACGTAACCAATTTGGACAGTTTGAGTGTTTATACTTGTCAATCAGATGTTGGTTTATTTTCATTCGTTGACAGCTAAAGTTAGATGTTATGATTTAAACTGCGCTAACCAGTGTCAACTGTCTTCTGTAGACCACAATTGCTAGAAGCTAGGAGAAGGCTGTGTTCCAGTAGGGATGTTATGACAAGAAGAAAAAGAAATAGAAGATTTAATAGGTAAGGTACACCGGGGCAAGTTGAAACGGGTGGGGCAAGATGAAACAGCGGGTTAACATGATGTTTTCTAATGATGACAAACAGTTTGATCGCCATAACGCCTAATTTTTGGTTTAAACAATCTTTTAGCGAAGGAAAAATTTCCAAATTGTATTGAAACCTATTTCAAAACTTCGTGTTTCATATTGCCCCACCCGTTTCAACTTGCCCCGGTGTACCTTATGCAGTAAAAAAGCACTGAATGTTAACTTTGCCAAATACCATTTTTTTCCTGTGCCCTTAACACTCTTTTGATTTTTTTCACCACAAAAGGTTCGTTCAAATATTATGTAACGCAAAATTTTGCCAATTTTAGACCCTATCCGCTATCCCTCCACCGCGAAACTATTTTTGAAAGAGAAATTTTAAAATTGTGTTTGAAGCGTAACACAGCGCTGGGCTCCTCCCCCTCATTGGCGTTACGTAATATTTGAACGAACCCAAAGCAGACTCTCCACACCTATCTCCGTCTCTGACAAGCTCAGAACAATTTTTCATGAATAAAAAAATGCTTTTAAAAAATGTCCCGATTTTGTCAGGTACCCGATTTTGTCAGCCCAAAATGCTACCAGGGGCTGACAAAATCGGGTCCTTACTGTAATAGTTATACGGAATCCTAAAATTAATCGATTAAATATAATAAGTTTATGGATACCATGATGGAATACATGTGCAACTATAATCATCGCTTTTAAAATTGAATAATTAAAGTACTTGCCGCTACTTGGAATCGAACTCCCGATCTCCGTATCCACTAGTACCGATGATGTCCTCGCTGCCACACTGCTATATATAAATAGCATAGAAAATAGCCCGTTTTGTTTTACTCAAGACAAGGCTTCGTAATTGCGCCCCAAGAAACCTTACACAGCTTCATCTTGCTGCAAAAGCTTGTGAAACGTCAAACGCAATAATGTTTACATTAAACAAGCTGTTTGGTTACGCCAACAGGTTCTTTGTCACAGCTTCTAGCTGAACAAGTGTTCTTTAAACAGCTACGAAGCACTGCTGTTTTGTGTTTTGGCAACATTACAAAACGAACTGTATAAAAGCAGCTGTTTTATTGGCGGGGATACTTATTCAAATAGCACATCTCCCGACAAACCTTCCAGAGTTGGATTGAACGGCAATAAAAGCAACCCAAATAATTTCTCAACACAGGGATGGATAGCTGTAAAGTATTTGTGTAGTAGCTATATATACCGTTTAAAGTTTGTTTTGACAATAATGTTTACATCCGACAAGCCGTGTTGTATACCAACAGTTTCTTTATTACAGCATCTAGCTATAATAATATCGCATACCGGCCTTCAAAGCGCCGCTGGTTTGTGGATTTGTCAGTATTACAACTTGTACTGTATAGTAGCAGCTGTTGTGTTGGTGGGGACTCCTATTCTGTTTGTTCAAGTTTACACATCTTCCGAGAAATCTCTCGGAGTTGAAATAGGGTGCAGTAAAGGCAGCTCCAGTGTCAAGTGATTGATTTCTGAAAACAGAGTTTGATAGCTGTATGGTGCTTGTTTTGCAGCCGTGTATTGGCTTATAGTTTATATTTGACTAGCTTCCCTTTTATTCAGCGTTGACTGCTTCAATTCGATGGTTACACAACAGAAAGCAAATGACTGAAGCTTAAAACGCTGAAAATGTTAGTTGGGAACTCCTGGAAAAAAAAACGTGTGAAACTTTGGGAGTGATTCCGGGAAAATATCTAGATGAAATCCCGGAAGAAACTCTGAGAAAAATTTAAAGGAACTCTTTGACATCTTTGACAGCAATTGACGAAAATCACTGACTGAAATTCTGGCAGCTACTCGACAGAAATTCCGGAAGGATCTATTGGAAAAATCTCTGGAGTAACTCCTAAAATTCTCAGGAATTATAGGAGAAATTCTGGCTCTGTAATAAATTTCTGAGGACGTCTCGGAAGGAATTCCTGCATAAGTCCTGGAAAAAAAATCTAATGCAATTGCATAACAATTTGTTAAAGGAATTCCGTAACATTCCATGGGAGAAATTCCGGAGAAACACAAACCTCTGAGAGAATTCCCGGGATGAACTCAGAGGAAACCGTGGAAGGATCTTGGCAGTAGAAATCCTGAATGCACCTCTAGGACATATAGCTGGGGAAATCCCCTATGATTTTAAGGAGGAAATCCGGCATAAACTTCTGCAGAAATAATGAAAGAATCTCGTGAAAAAAAAATACCATGATAAACTTCTGTAGAAATTCCGGAACAAACTCATGAAGAAATCCTGCGAAAATGTCAGGAAAAAAAACTTGGGAGAAATCTTCAGGAAAACCCTGGAGAACCTATAATAAAATGCCCGGGAGGAACTGCGGGAAAATCTTTGATGGAACTTTGCAAGAAATTCTGTGATGAACTTTGGAAATTATTGAAGGTAAACCTGTAGTTGAAATTCCAGTTGTAATTTAGGCAGAAATCTCGGAAATACCTCCGGCAGAAACCCCGGGATGGGCTTCTGAAATTTTTGGAAATAATGTAGAATTAGCATAAGTTAAAATAAAAATAAAAATAAAAATAAAAAAAAAAAAACAAAAAAAAATAAAAAAAAATTGGAAAACTTTTGTAAAAATCCTGAGATTGTTGAAAAAATATCGTAAGAAAGCCAATTACAAAATTCCATGAAATACCCCGGAAAACCCCAGAAAATCCCGCGAGATCCCACGAGAAACACTTAAACCTATTCAAATTTATCAATTTAATACTAATCCCTAGAATATTTTTTGAGATCATAGTTTTCCTTGAGAGCTCACTAGTTCTATTGATATACCCTAAAATTTATATCGGCTAGGCCCAAATCGTTAAGTTTCCGTAGATATTTACGAAGTTACTTTAAGGTTCAGGAATTTTTACGGAATCCAAAACATTACCGCATCACCTAGTAATTTCTCACGACTTGTTTCACATTTACTAAACACAACCCCAGTATAATAATCGCCGCGAATAACCTCCAATTTCGGGTCTCCAGTTAGCCTAGTGGTTAAGGCTATGGATCGCCCATCCGGAGACGGCGAGTTCGATTACCGTTCCGGTCGGGAAAATTTTCTCGACTCCCTGGGCATAGTGTATCATTGTGCTTGCCTCACATGGTACAACATTCATGCAATGGCAGGCAAAGAAAGCCCTCCAATTAATAACTGTGGAAGTGCTCAAAGAACACTAAGTTGAAGAGAGGTACGCCAAGTTCCAGTGACAACGTAGAGCCATACAGAAGAAGAAGAAGAACCTCCAATTTCCTCCCGCATTATTGAGGAAATCACCGTATGTGGCTAAGCGCACATTTGGTCCTTGTCGTTCTGTTGAGGAGAAGAGAAAAGGAAATCTCAACTCCTATCCTGTGATGGTGGTGGCGGATCCGGAGAGAGAACAACCATGAATATTGGATTTTGATTGGATGCTAAAAGCCAGTAGCACATTCATGGGATCGTTTTCATCGACTTAACAGCCTTTTGGCATCCACCGTTCGTATCGTTCCAATCGGAAGAAGCTCCTCTACACGGTGTCGCCGTATTCGAAGTTTACCGCCGGGGCGGAAGTTTGCGCCCGTTTTCATTTTCCCGGGGTTCCGTCGGCGAGTGTGTTATCGAGTCGAGTCAATCCTCTCCGCGGCAACAGAGTGATTTTTCCCTCGGGGGATGGAAATCGCATCGAGGCGCACGTCGCGGCCCGTGAGATAGCGATCGGAGGAAACGGTTCCGGTACATTTGCGGCATATTTCAAGTGTCCGTGTCGAGGCGGGCTTTCCAGGGTTGAATGTGTGCGTGAGCTAATCTCGATTGTACGACACTCAATTTGATTACTTTTTATTATTATAATCATTACACAAACATTCAATTGAATGAACGTGTTAAACAGCGAGTGGAAATGGGAAAACCCCACGAAAAGCGCACGATGGCGGGAAGGGGACGAATGGTGTTAAATGGAAATTGTCAACTGTTCTGCACACCGGAGCTGCAGACTATGGGCTTCTGGAGTGCAGACTCCAAGGAGTGAGTGTCATTATCGTTTGGTGTGCCGCGGCAGTTGGTTCAACTTTTGGAATTTAGTAGTGCTATCTCGGGGAACGTGATTTGAAGAAGTTCAGTGCAGCTGGAAAGTTTGTTGGCAACGACAGAGACAACGTCGGCAAACGGAAGCCAGCCGAATTATGATAGGAGGATTAAACTAGACGTGGCTGTGTGTACACTTACCTGCGGATATGTAAGGAATCGGCACATATGCTAGGAGAAGTTTTCTGGTGACACTGCAGATAGTTTCCACAATTGTGAACGACAAAGCTCATACGGATACATTGTTTGTGATACGGGAAAACTTAATTTGCAGTTTTTGTGTGGTGGAAAACTTGGTTTGGATAGTGATAATTTGTGAAGAACTAAGAAGATATTGGAACTGCTCGGAATAACGCATATGTCTGACATTTGGCTTGCAAAATCAGGAAACTTTTGTATGTAATAACAGAAACTTTCGTTTCAACGTTCGAAAAGCAATGGAAAATTGATCCGATTTGTCCGTTATAATCAAGTTTCAATATTTTTGGCAAAAAAAAAATCATCACATGAATGACATACGATTTCCCATAATTTCCTGCTTCGAATATTGAAGCTCGAATTAAACAAGATAACTTTTGTAGAGTGTCTCTCCACTCTCCAGTCAATATAATTGTAATTCAAATTTAGTCTCGAAGAGAATCTGCTAAAACAGTTTTACAGAACATTTGCGAGTAGGGAAGTGGCACCATCTCGGCAGGGCTCCTATTTTAGCCATTTTTCTGTTATAACTCAATCAATTTTGAACCAACTGATACAATTTTTGGAACGTGGTAAGATATGAAGAGTATCTAGCCGTGTACATAATTTCAAGTAAATTGATTTGGAATTGACTGAGTTATAGCGAAGAGTGCCCAAAATACCGGCCACTGCCTAAGTGGCTCGCTTCCCTATCACTGTATATGATCGCATAACTGTCCTATATGAATAGGAAATCCAGCAAATTCGGGACAGATATGCGATCATAGGCAGTATATTACTCCTTCATAAGTTTTCGAGTTTTTTGACCTATTGCTAGGAAACATTCGCAAATATGTTAGATTATGGTGGGGCAGGTTCTAGATAACTGTGACAGCAAGTGCATTACAACTTGAAAACCTGACAGATGGGGAGGAGGTCTAGAAATCCAGAAAAAAATGATGGACTAAATTTATTACTATCCCCCTTCGCATCAAGCGACTGTATGACGTATCATGTTGTGTTTTTAAAGTCATCCTCAAATGTACAGATTTTGTCCTTGAAAATTTTAACAATATTTTGTTAAAAACAATTACGTGCATATTAACTGGAACCTGGCCAGTTCACAGGTGTTTGGTTTTATTTAGGACTGAAAACGTCTCCTGACCACCGCTGTCGTCAAAAATGTCGTCTAAAGCACACACTGTTTTCATAATTCATTATGGTGGTTTCGAAATTACTACATTCGAAAAACAGTTTCCTTTGGAAAACCCGACACAACACATAATAGGGAGCATCCATCAAGTACTTCACGCTAAAATTGGGAATTTTCGACCCCCACCCCCCTTCGTACGGGTTTTTCCTATACCTAATACATTGCTCGTCACACTTTCACAAACCCCCCCTCCCCCCTAGGACCGTGACGTACTTAATGGATGCCCCCATACCCAAACTTCCCGTTTTGGGTGAAATGATTCAGATCAATGATGCACTATTTGCAATCAAGTGAGCATAGGAGCAATAAAATGCAAATGTTCAAATCCATCGAGCTGCAAGGAGTTTTTCAACGCATGCTTTTCAAAAACTCGCCTTCGCAATGATGATCTTTGAAGACTGGGTACCCGAGCAAAGACGGATAACTAAGTGATATCACTTTGATAATAAACTATGTTATCGATGTTATCATATTGTTATTTTTGTTATCATCTTTTCCAATTGATAATAATCAGATGATAACAAATTTAGTTATCGATAATTTTGATCTGTCGCGATAACATAAAAATACTAAATGATAGCAGAATATGTTATCAGTTTCCAAACGTACATTTCAAAGCTTTCCCAAAACTAAGGGTCTGGTGGACTTCGAATCTAAAAAAAGATTCCGCTTTCCATCTTCAATGCTATTGCAGTACGAAAGCGTAGCCTTCAACCACTCTCCGTCTCACTGAGTCCCTCTGGTACAAAGGTATCGGCTGTGACCGGTAATCACTCGATCAGGGTTCGAGACCCACTGGGCGCAATAGTTGGAAACATGAATTATGTACATAGGGAATCGCGCCACTTGGGCGGTGGCTTCTATATTCGTCTGTTTCCACTATAACTCAGTCAAATTTGAACCAATTGACGCAACTTTTGGAATGTGGTGAGATAGGTATAGTATCTACCCGTGTACAACATTTAAAGTCAATTGGTTCAAAATTGACTGAGTTATAGTGGAAAACAGACGAATATAGAAGCCACCGCCCAAGTGGCGCGATACCCTAAGAAAAAAATTTCAACTGCCAACTTTGTGGGTAAAGTAGATTTTTACTATTTTGGTCGGTAAAATAGCTCTGAATGATAACCAAATGATAACAAAACCTGTTATCAATCAGCTGTAAACTAAATGTTATATTGAATAAAATGCTATATACCACAATTAGTTATCAACTTGAACTCAATGATAACTTAACTTCTTATCATTTTGGTATTCGTGGAGTTTGGGATTTGGGTTATCATTTCTGTTATGTTGGCTCTTAATTCAACCTAAATGATAACAAGCTCAATTATCAAACGAATGATAACCAGATAACAAAACTTGTTATCATTTATATTATCCGCCTTTGCTCGGGTAGCGAGTCACTATTTAGGGTCTGTGTCAATTGGCGAATTAAAATTAATTTTTACTTAAATTTGACAGTTCAACACTTAAACTTAACAGTTCTCCTAAGGAAATAATTATCGAACTGTCAAGTTTAAGTGAAAATTAATTTTAATTCGCCAATTGACACAGACCCTTAGTGACTTGGTCACTATTTTTGTGTAAGTCACTAGGTTCAGCACTTTTCAACTAAAGTCACTATTTTCAACTATTTTCAATGTCCTGTGAAAACAAGAGTTGATATTTAAAATAGTGAAAATTAAGCTTTGTGTTACTGAAGACTATAAAATGTCTAGTATTTACGTATATGTAGGTTTGTTGGCAAATTCATCAATCACCTAGAGAGAGAGACTGACTTTGATTAGTAGTGTTGTCTTTTTGCATATCATTCATTTGACTCCACTTCAAACAAAATTTTGCGATATCATCCTCGATAAAAACAAAAAATCCTAGGTTTTTTTTATTACGGGAGCGGTCGCGTCGTGTACTGAGTACACACACAATGAAAAATGCACGCTTATGAGGCACAACGTGAGCGTGGTGTCGCTAGAGGTAGTCGAAGACGCGACTGCTCGATGGTTAAGCGTTTTTCATCATTCTTGCTAAAATTCTTGGCGGAGTTAACGTTAAAATTGTCAGTCAGCATTTGTAACGAATAAATTGGAACCTTACGAATGCTCATTTTATTACCCGTATCGGGCCCCACGTTTGGGAACTAGATACGCACAAAAAAATGGAACATTACAAATGCACAAAACACAAACATGCCACACACAACATTAATTGTGCCCAGTTATCTAAATAGAAAACGAAGTCCAATCCCAGGGTGACGAGATTTCATTATTGTTCTTGGTCCATCAGTCAATCCTGTGATCGCTTTTCTTCTGGCGGATTGCCTTTTGTTTGCAGCGTTACTTGCTTACATAGGGTATCGCGCCATTTGGGCGGTGGCTTCTATATTCGTCTGTTTGCCACTATAACTCAGTCAATTTTGAACTAATTGACCTGAAATATTGTACACGGGTAGATACTTTACCTATCTCACCACATTCCAAAAGTTGTGTCAATTGGTTCAAATTTGACTGAGTTATAGTGGAAAACAGACGAATATAGAAGCCACCGCACAAGTGGCGCGATTCCCTAGCTTGTGTTTGGTCTAGGAATTTCTAAACCCAAGGGGGCATCCTGATTTGGGCAACAACACAAGATCGTCTACAATTTGATGTCCGTGTTAGGGTACGGCTTGCGTGTTTTGAACTGGATTGCTCCTGAAATGTTTGAAGCGCTGCAAATATACACTAAATAGCATACGATATAAAAAAATATGACTAAATGTAAACGTAACACAATCCATGCAACAATCGAAGAATTTTCCATGAATTGTATTCTGGAAAACCTGCTATTGCTGTGTTGCTGTTAGATATATACTACTTATTTCTGAATTTCTTGCAAGATCTACCGTATGATATTCTGATGTAGTACCAGGAAGAAATTATGGCAGATTTCGTTAGTTCGATAACATTCTTCAAGAAATGTCTTACAAATGCAATCCTGAAAAACAGTGCTCCATTACCATAAGAATGCCTGGAATATTTGTTTACAGTACTTCGCAAATATGTTCGATAAACAATATTTAAATAAAGAATAACTCTGCTTTCGGAAAATAATCGTTGTCGAAATACTGGAAGACTTGTACTTCTCCCGTAATGGCACGAAGAATCCGCTAGGAAGTAGTTGTTAATATTTTGGGAATTTCATCTTCTTTAAATAGGGTAGAAGCTTCAGTTTTGGCCAGTCCGGAGTTTTGGCCATAGTGCGGTATTTCAATTTCGACATTTCAATTAAAAACTGGAAGAAAGAAAATATTCCCTTAAAAAATCAGCTCCCATATATCTATTTTGGCTCCCATAAGAAATACACGTGATTGGCGAAAATAGAAACCAAACTTAAACATATGGCCAAAACTGCGGCAGTGCTTCTATTTTGGTCAGTGCCACTTACGATTGGCTTGATTTCTGCATTTTTCCTTCAAAATATAGATTGAAACCTTTCATTTGACACGTTGGTTGTTTTCATAGGATTATTGGTTATTTTTATAAAAATGTTTCCCTTAGACTGGCCAAAACCGGTGCCCACACCCTATGAGATAAGGATGTACGCCACGAAAAACTTCAAGAATTCCATTAAAATTGCCTTATAACTTACTTTTATTGATTCCCACATTTTTTTATTTTATTTTGAGAGGATTCTTGCAAAAATATCCAAAAAAATCATACATGAGAAATTCTTACTAACATTTTCTATGCAAGTGTTTCGTCAGGGCAGGAATTGCGCCAAAACATCATCCAACAAGATTTCCAGAGGTTTCATAAGAAATTACACATTCGAAGCATCGCCATTCCCTAGTAAATACCGCCATGAACCTCGAAAGTTATAAAATTTATTTTTTTCATCAAAAGAAAAAAATCTCCAGAAATTTTAGCAAATATCCCTCCGAGAGGTTTCCGTGGAATTAGACTACAAGTACAAAAAAATACTCGCTATTATGTTCATAGAAATCTTTTCAGAAATTCATTTGCCACCTCTGAGCTTTTCTTCTTAAATTCCTTAGATAATCGCACACAATTTCTTCACCAACCAGGGTTTGGCCAAAAAAATCACTCAATGACTTCCATTTTAACTTCTTCTGAAAAGTTCATCAAGAATTTTCCAAAAAATTCCATCAATGTGTTCTGCCGTCAAGGGTTTCTGCCGGTACCGACTTAGGAGTTAATGTAGTCAACACATCTATATACGTTTGTCAACTTCATGCCCATTTGGATCCATCTAGTTCTGCATAATATATGCTAGAAAATTGCATATGCCATTTTGTACATTTTTTGGAATAATCGTGAAAGTTTTCTCTGAAAAAATGTTCATTATGCGATACTCCAGGGTTTTCTGAATAAAGTTTGTCCTAAATTATTTGTGCCAAATGTCACTATTAAGTCACTTTTTTGCTATCTGTAAGTCACTATTTGGTCACTATTTTCGAGGTTGGAATGCGAAAAACCTATTTAGAACTAAAAAGAAAAGTATTTAACGTAATTATCATACATGTGTTGAATATTGACAGTTTTACCGTTTTACTGTATGTCTCATAACAAAAGCTATTAACCTTCACGTACCCGCCCCCCCGACAACTCATTTTGAAAATGCTGGCATTTCGTCAATTTTCATCCGCCCTTAATCGATCATAAATTGGTCCAAGTTTATTACACTCAAGTGGTCGGTCATGTAATATCCGGAACCATTCCGGAGATATTCTGGATTGTACTGGGGTCAGGGGGTGGGGGAGTTATCTGTTTTGCCTAATGGCCAAAAGTGAATTTTTCGTGTGTTATTGTGCTTGAAAGGCCCTCGTGGAACCTGTTTTAGGTGTTCCGGAGCGGCCATATCAGTTGCTTCATACTTCAGTCAGTTTTTTCCAGTCCCATTCTCTTGAAATCCAGAAGTTTGATAAGTCGCACGGCATGTTTTAGTTGCAAACCAGAAATGTCTCCGATGTCACCCCCGTGGAACCTATGCTAGATGATCCGGGGTGGCCATATTAGTTGAAACAGACTTCGGGGTATCGTTTCTGACTCAGTCATTCGAAATCATGAAGTTTGATATGTCGCACGACATGTTTTGGATGAAAACCAGAAGTGACATCAATGAGGCCCCGCGGAACCTGTCACGGTGATCCGGATGGGCCAACTTATTTAAATCTGATTATCGCAGTTGTGTTGTATTGTTTGCAATGAAAATTCCACTGAAAATCGATGGTTCAAACACAATAAAACACGAAATTATCATTTTTAGCCATTTCGGCACCCTCCCTGACCCCAGTACGATCCGGAATATCTCCGGAATGGTTCCGGATATTGCATGGCCACTTGGGTATAATAAATCTGCACCATTTGATCGATTGAGGGCGACTTCAAAAAAGTTAAATGAAAATTGACGAAATGCCAGCATTTTGAAAATGAGATGTTGGGGGTCGGGTACGTGAAGGTTAATGTGTGATTTACATCTTTTAGCAATAGTGAAATGCAAACAAAATTGATGTGTAAAAATTAAAATCATCAAAAGTTCGTAAGGCAAATCATTCGACAATGGAACAGTTAGCTCATTTCGTGACGAAATCGTTCGAATACAACAACAGCCGGGTGCTGGACATTCTCAACATGAGCACCGTCGGAAGTGCTGCTGGCGGTGGTGGAAACAGTCGTGGTGGGTTGAGTGAGGATTTCCACAGTCGAAGCTCGGAACCGGAACTGATGTCGAACAACAGCAGTAGTGTTGCTAGTGTTGGTGAAAATGGCGACCTAGAGGAGGAAATTCATAGCCACACGTTGGCACAGAGACAGAACGCGGTGGTGGGGGCTGACGATGGGGACAACGAAGATGAGGAATCGATCGATATCGAAATTACGGACCTGTCGTACAGTAGTGCTGGTGGTGGTGGTGGTGGTGGAGCTAATGCTATGATGAATGGCATCGGCGAGAGCGATAGAGTCAAACCGATTTCGTCGGTATCGTCATCGATGGTTGTGAAAAGCACATTCGGTAGTGACGTTGGGAGTAATAACAATAATGACAGTATCATCAGTAATCGGAATGAAACTAGTGTTATACGGAAATACGACAATAAGTTGCTGATTATTGAACGGGAGAAAGCAAAAGTCGAGGAAATGGAGCAAATTACGAAAACAATTACAACTAAGAAGCACGTACCGAAGAACTGGTTGATTGCCGATTTGGTTGAAGAGAAACAAGGTAAGATCAAACGAATGCAAAATATATTTATTTCAAAACCAAGTTATTTATTTATTTTAATTTGGAAATATATCAATAACTAAAATAAAAATGAATCAACCGCATTTCTCCATAGTGTCGCATTTGAGCTGAACGCGAGCCAAAACAGAACTGAACGTGCTCAATTTATTGAACATAAACGTACCCAGGTAACCACTAAGCATTTGAATAAGCCGTACAGTAGCCCGTATAATGCATTTGAATTGCTTGCTGACCTACATAAGCAGTTCAAATGCAGAACTGCCTTGAGTTCGCATAAGCTGTGCTGCTCAAAAGCTTTTGGCTGTTAATTAGCATTTCAACTGCTTGAGGTGTTTTCACTTCAGAGTAATCAGAATGCTTTTCAACTGCTCTTCAAATGCTAAGAGCAAAGAGGTTGGGAGATGTGTTATGCATTTGGCAACACATATTGTCTCTTTCTCTCTTACAGAGCCTATGCTTTTGTTTACAAATTTGTGCATCTGAATTATTTTTTCATTTCCCCTACTCATGCAAAAACCCAATTGAAAACATTACTGCAAATGGATTGGATTGGGAACTTGTCCACCAAAAAATCACCAATTATCATTTCGTCGGAAAGTGTGTGCCGAATAGGTGGATGCTTTGGTAGATCATAATATTGTTTAAAAGAGGGAAGAAAGAATCATATTTCGAAGATAAAAGAAGGAATGGAAACGCTCTACCACAATTAAATATCTATTTGAAAACAAGTTTTGGATGTTGAAACAGAAGCTGTAATCCAATCCAATCATTCTTTATTTTGGCGATAAAATCAACGCACGCCACCGGATCAACTGTAGCATCGCGGATCAGAAGGAGCAGAATCAGCAGCACATATGATCAATCTCCGAATCGACGTAAGCTCAAACCCACATCACTACAAAAATGAGCAAAAAGTATCACCTAGCACCAGCTGGAATATGGAAGGACGATGAAGCGGGGAAGCGGGCTTAGAGAACAAGAAGCAGACGTCAATCTATTTTTGTTTTTTTTTTGCTCGACCAGGCGTTACGTTACTTTGACATTTCATCACGACGTTCCTGAAGTCGTGTTGCACTAAGACAGCCCGTTATTTTGCCAAAACCAGCTGTGAGGTAGCACTATAGGCGCATATACGGCTAATTAGCATTAAACACCTTGTCGTAAAGGCTACTATAATGCTGAAGAAATGCTATTTTAAATGCTTACTGGTTACTTGGGTAGTTTACAATGAATTTCCGTGTTAGAGCTTTTCACTGCTCAAGAGGGCACCCCACACGAGCATCAATACTTCATCAATATCGCTACTTTTTGATGAATTTTCCATCAAAGCTTGAGCTTAATCGAAAGATTTTCCAAAAGTACATTGGGAAAACCACGAGTTTGACGAAAATTCCAACAAAAAGTATCGATATTGATAAAGTATTGATGCTCGTAGGGCCCGCTAAGAACGCCCGTCCAGATCTCTATCCACTGAACCAAAACCCCCGCCGTATAAAGAATGATTCTGCATTCAATACGATCAAAATCCACGGAAATCTAATTTTGAATTTACACAGGAGAATGATTTTACTGCGTCTTACGGAATGAAAATCATCCTGTTTTAAAAATTAGAATCGACACAAATACTAAACGATTTTTGATTTAGGGTTTTTTGCGATTGATTATCATCACAAAACTATCTGAAAATATTTGACTCTGTGTCCCATACCGAAAATCACTCAATTTTAGTTCGACATGTGTCCAGGCATTTGTCTTTGTTTGAAAACAGTATGACGGAGTTAAAGTTTGTTGGTTCCTGAGGAGGCTAGGATAAGGAAAATATATAGTAAATAAAACAATTTAGGCATCACGATAGGAAGGAATGAATTATGCTTGTTATTATGACTTTTCTAACATGATTGATATTTATTTATACAGAATATATGCATCCAGGATCCCCCAGGAATCCACCGTAATCACCATGGTCCACGAACTGGTTTTATGTTATAAGGTTGATATTGGTGAATGCAAATAAATTGATTTTTGAAAATGGATAACGTAGTTCTTATTTTGATTCGTAATATTTTTATCGAAATTTTTATGACAACAGATCCCACATCAAACCAAATAGGAAGAGAAATGAATATCATTCATTTATTGCTTTCTTAAAATGCAACGAATATCATCCTTTTTTGAGATAGTGATCATTCACATTGTTTTGATTTTGAAGGAGGCTGCTTCAAACGAAAATCATTATAATTTTGTCGCAAAATTGGCGGGGGGCTCGGATGAGGCAATTTTCATTAAATTTGGGGGGTTTTCGTTCAGTGTCGTGACCCAAAGACGACCGCAGACGGATTACTTCTGACATAACTGATACAGAAACCTTCGAAATATTTCCCGTTTAGGGTATTGGTTCCCTTATTAAGCATGTGACTCCCATTTTCAACCTACGAAAAACAAAAAAAAAAGTGCTGTTTGTTTTGTTTCTTTTTTTGTATATTTTGTTAGAAGTGAGCACCCATGAAAACAAAAAGAACGGAATCAATTGGTGCCGTAATTGCTTGTATTCGAATAGGATGAATATGGGAGCATGAGATTACTGATGGCACACATACCCTATTTAACGAAATTTCTAGAAGAACTCCTTAGCACATTTCTTGCTGTCAAAAATTTACATTTACTTGACCAATACATAGACTAATTTCCTAGATTGAAATTTTGTGTAGCATTTTTCTGTTATAGAATCTATTAACTGAATGACAGGTTTGTTAAAATTCATATGGGTATTGGTTCCCTTCTTAAGCATGTGGCTCCCATTTTCATCCTACGAAAAACAAAGGATTGAAGCGCTGCTGTTTGTTTTGTTTCTTATTTTTGTATTTTTGTTAGAAGTGAGCACCCATGATAACAAAAAGAACGAAATCAATCGGTGCCGTAATCGCTTGTTTTCGAATAGAATGAATATGGGAGCGTGAGATTAATTATGGAACACATACCCTATAAAAGAAAGAAAATGAAATTTATTGTTTTTTTTTTTTTTTTTTGAAAATATAATCATTTCTTTTTCAACTGAGGTTCTCCAGTTAATTACTTTTGAAACGCGGTATCGACTATCTGAAAACATCTCAAGAAAAATTCTAAAACAAACAATTCCTGAAGTTTTTTTTAAATTAAATGCTTCTTTATTATGGATTTTTAGTCCGAGGCAGGTTTGTTCCCACCTGCAGTTTATCTGAATATTTTTTTTGTAATCACCGCGTAATGGATACTAATACCAATATATTGACTTTCTCCATAGCAGATCAAATTGAACAGCGTTTGTGAAATTTTAATAGCCTCGGATATATGTTAGAATGAAGGGCCCATATCGCCGAGGCGGTAAACGCACGGGTATTCAGCATGACCATGTTGAGGGTGACGGGTTCGATTCCCGGTCGGTCCAGGATCTTTTCGTAAAGGAAATTTCCTTGACTTCCTTGGGCATAGAGTATCTTCGTGCCTGCCACACGATATCCGCATGCAAAATGGTCATTGGCAGAGGAAGCTCTCAGTTAATAACTGTGGAAGTGCTCATAGAACACTAAGCTGAGAAGCAGGCTTTGTCCCAATGAGGACGTTACGCCAAGAAGAGAGAGATATGTTAGAATGATATTGGAATTCGAATTGAAAGCTTTTGGAAGTAGAAGTGGATCTTTCTTGCAGAAGTCCTCTTGTGATATTCAGTTTGATAGTTTGATTTAACTTAGGGAGCTCTCAGGTATTTCTTTTGGTGTTCATTTTGGAACTCCTTCTCAGATTGTTCCAGAGAGTTTTTGTTTCCCAGATTCCTCCGGCAGGAATTTCTTCGAAACTCGTATAAATGTACCTCTAGGAATTTCCCCCTGAGCAGGGATTATTTCTGGGAAACCTCTACCAGGGGTTCAGCAGAAAATAATCCTTCCGTATTTCTCTAGAAGGAATTCTTGTAAACATTTATCAAAAAGCAATTCCTTCTCGGAATCTTCTGCAAGTATTTCTCTTGAGATTCATCCAGTAGAAACTCTTTCTGGTTTTCGGATATCAGGATCCCTCCGGGATTCTTCTAAGAGAAATTTTTCTGGGGGCTCTTCTGTCCGGTAATAAAAACTCCACGAGTTCCTTCAGGATTGTATTTGAGAGATTCTCCAGGAATTTCTGCAGGGATTCCTTTAGGAGTTCATATGGAATCTCCCAGGAGTTTCTTCTGGCATTCATCCACAATTTCATTTAAGAGTTCATATGGGAATTCCTCTGGAAATTCCTGCAGGAGTCCCTAAGGATTTTTTTCACAACATCTCTGGAGAAATATACCAGGAGTTTCATCAGGAATATTTGTTGTTGGGTATTCTTCCAGTTGTTCTGTTGGAAGATACTTAAATAAATCTTCAAGAATTATAGGAGTTTCTTCTGAAAATCTTGCATAAGTTTCCTTCGGAATTTCTCCAGGAGTTCCATTAGGAACTCTGTTAGTAGTTTCACCGGAAATTTCTTCACGAGTTCCTTCGAGAATTCCTCCAAGAGTTCCCTCGGAAATTCCTTCAGGAGTTTTTTTTTTGCAGCTCCTGCATGAATTGCTGTAGAAGTTCCTTCACCAGATCCTTTAGGATATACTCTTATTTTTTTACAGAAAAATGCTTTAGGAATTACTCAACGGTTTCATTTGAAAATTCCTCCAGAAGTACCTTTAAAAAATTCTTCCAGAAATTTCAGCAAAAAATCCTCTGTAGCTCCTATGAGATTTTTTTCCAGGAAATTCCTAGAAATTCCTCCAGGAGTGCCTTCATGAATCATTCTAGTTGTTCGCTCACGTTTTCTTCAAAAATTTTCCGTTTTTTTCCAAGAATTCCTTCGTCAGATCCTTGAGATTTTTTTCGGTAATTCTTTCAGGAGTACCTTCAGGAATTCTTCAACAAAGTCCTTTGGGTGAAGGTTGCATTTATTCTACGGAACTAGACTACAATTGGTCTGTCCAACACGGACGCCTGGGTATTTCTGCCCAATCTTTCAATATTGAAGACGGTTGCGGCCATGAACATTTTTATTTTTTGTTTCTCATTATTTCCAAAAACACAATTAGTTCCACCTAATCATCACCATGACATGCAGTTTGTTTGCAGCGGCTCTGTCTCTCGCTTGGGTGTTCCTACTGTATTTGTATACTAAACATGTGAATTTTCACAAAGACAAACACTCATAAGAAAATCTAATACCAGGAACCAACCGGTTAAAATACCTCCAGGAGATCAATCGGAAGTTCCTTATGAAGTTTTGAATAAGATTTTTCAAAACTTCTCTAGAAATTTCATCGGGAGCTCTTTCAGGTGTTCCTTCAGGTACTCCTCCAGGAGTTTCTTCGCAAATTCCTCGGGGAATTCCATCGAGAATTCCTCTAGGAATACAATCGAGAATTTCCCCAGGTGTTACTTTAAGAATTTTTGCAGGAGTTTCATTGGGATACATGTCTTTATGTTTGTAAATGACATTAACCTTGAATATAAATGAACAGTTTTATCATAATTCTTATTTTTTTATTCGAAAATCAAATGAAAAAAATAGTATGATATAGGAAATGCACAAGCCAAAATGTGAATAGCGATAATTTTGAAATATTAGCATTTATCATTAGCTAGTCACACAAATTCATACAATCCTGGACCGCTGTTATGAGGATTGCCTCATTTCCGTCCGTTATAAAATCACACAGACTTGGTACTAATCTTTGACTATCAGACTAGATTGACGCAATCCTCCAACGGTCGAGTGCTGCCCTGGCCTGAAAATAACAAAAAAAGATCAAATTTTGCCATTAAAATGGAATACATGAATTGCAAAAATTGTTATTGGTTTGTTGGAAATAAGAACTATGAGAACAAAAATAATAACTAAATTTGTACCGGATAATAACTCAACAATAACTTTTTTTTTTCATTATAAGAACAAACCAAGGACAAAATATTTTGAAATGTAGAACAGCTGAATCAGTTATTATTGAGTTATTGAGAACAGAGTTAGTACAAAACAAGTTATTTAAAAAAATATCATCATAATTGTAAATTTTGTTCTTTTAATTGGGGAAAAACTATATTTTATGTTCAGAAATGTTTTGTCCTTGTTTGGTCTTATAATAACAAAATTAGTTATTTTTGAGTTCTTTTCCGGTATAAAGTCTGTTATTATTTTTGTTCTTTCAGCTCTTATTCCCAACAAACCAATAAATAATAAGTTTTGCCATTAAGCTTGCCTCCTCCCGGGGGGTCACAGAAATTGAGGTGTTTTTAGTGGAAGGGTAAAGTCCAAAGGATACGTTTGGTCAACGCTCAGATTCACAACATATTTTTATTTATGTTGAATCAACTGCCTGGTTCCTTTCCCATTTCGATGGTTGTTGGGATGTTTGATTACAAATCTGAAATACAGGGTGTTAGGTTCCTGAGTGCAAACTTTTTAAAGGGTGTTAGAGGACCATAAATGGAGAAAAAAATTGTTCTACGCATATGGTCAAATCTTAACCGTTACGTAGTTATTTAACTTCCCATGTTTTAAACTCATATTGCCTTAACTGGCTATAACTTGAAAATGGTCAAACTTATCGAAGTTTTTTGGCCCTTATTCGAAAGATTATTGAATTTTCTATCACATGGCATCTTTGAATCGATTGGTTTAGTTAAATAACTAAATTTTCTAGAGCAAATAGCTCAAAAGTAGTGTGTTTTAATTTATTTTTGTCAATTATCTTTGAAAAATGCGTAATAATTCAAAATTCTTTCTTAGGCAAAGTTGTGACCCCTGTTCCGCTCTACAATTTGTTCTTTGACATCAAACTTCTATCTCTTATCGTTTTGTTGCAATTTCGATTTTAACATCGCATTTCAGATCATAAATTTGCAACTGTCATGGAAAGCACTTTTTTGCGGATTGTGCCGCACATTTAAATCAAAATTGCAAGAAAACGCTAAGAGCTAGAAGTTTAGTGTCAAAGAACGAATTGTAGAGTGTAATAGGGGCCACAACTTTGCCAAAGAAAGAATTTAAATTTATTACGCATGTTTCAAAGATAATCGACAAAAACCAATAAAAAATACACTATTTTTAGCTATTTTGCTCTAGAAAACTTAGTTATTTAACTAAATCAATCGATTCAAAGATGCCATTTCATAGAAAATTCAATAATCTTTCGAATAAGGGTAAAAAAACTTCGAAAAGTTTGACCATTTTCAAGTTATTTCCAATTAAGGCAATAAGAGTCAAAAACATGGGAAGTTCAATAACTACGTAACGGTTGAGATTTGACCATATGCGTAGAACAATTTTTTTCACCATTTATGGTCCTCTATCACCCTTTAAAAAGTTTGCACTCAGGAACCTAACACCTGACTATAATGCTAAAATAATATTAAATTATGGATTCGGCAGTTGCTTAGGGGCTGGTTATAAACCACGTAGACCAAATTTGGGTCATCTCAGACCCCCCCCCCCTCCCCTTGTAGACTTTTGTCCATACAAAAATTTTGAAATTTGTATGGAGCGTAGACTTTGGCCAGCCCCCCAAACGTTCACGTGGTTTATGAACGGCCCCTTAGTTTATTATCCCAAAGAAGCTGAATGAAATCGTTGAAATTTTAAAATTAGATGACGATTAATTCATTAATCACTGACGATAAACTATCAAAGCCATTATCTCCCTAACTTTTTTCAATTGTATTGGATTAAGTTAATTTTGATATCATGTCAAATGAACTTTCAGTAGTTTCATTAGGAATTCAATAATGTTTAAACCTCTATATCTACACTTCCAGACAAACACAGCAAAGCGAAACAAGACGTTGCCTTAAACCTGGTCCGCTCGGAGACCGAACCCAGCTACAAATCATCCGACATGAGTTTGCTGGTCCGACCGAAACCCGCCTCCGAACTGCTGAAACAAAGCGTAGATCTAATCAACGGCAGCGGTCACAGCTATCCGCCGCTCCCACTGACACCCACTAGCCACCCACCGGGGCCGCCATCGGGCAGCGAGCACGACGCCAACGGATACCATCATCATCCGTCGCATCTCGCTCACACGGACAACGATTCCGACACAGGTAGGTAGCTAACAGGCAAAAGGCGCACGAAAATGTCTTGACTTAATCAAAATGAAAGCATGATTTATTTAATCAATTAGCACCTACCACTCGGCAAATTGCTAACCGTTTTTCCTGCTGCCGGGTGCGGATTAAGGGGTTGGGCTGGGGTAGGAAATTCAAATTAATTTGCATCAGATTTGTCTTAAGTCAGCAATTAGGAAGCGGATGAAAAGAACCGAAAAAGTTCGCGATCTTTTTTATTTCCGAAATAAATTAACACTCTTTGATTCTTTTATGGCAGAAATATACTGAATCTTCTTATTAAGTTATTAGTCATTTAATTCAAATAACCAACGGAATTATCAGTAAAAACAATGAATTGATATAATTTGAAAATATTTCACAGTTTATTAGTACTTGAATCGTTTGAATATATATTAAAAAAGTAAATTCAATCACTGAAATGGATCATAACATCTTGTGCAAAATAATTGATTTTAAATAAAAACACATCCCAAACTGGTCCAACATGCCATAACATGAACCAGCCTTCACTAAATTTTATGTAAATTCGATAAGCGTATACCTATACAAATTTTCCCTTTTCATGGTTATTGCAACATAAAAAGCCACCCTCCTCCTCTCAATTGCAGGAGTAACCTAATCAAATTGATTACAGTCGAGTTCATAAACGAACCCTTCCGTGTGAACCCATCTTTCGCCGACCGTAACCCCTTCCAAAGCGGGGGATGGAAAAGAAAACGAGTTAAGTGTTGCAGTAAATCCCTGGCACTTCCCACTCCCGGTGAATCAATTTCATTTGAATGCCGACGGAAGCTTCGAATCACTTATTTTACCCGCGTTACAGCCGCCGTTAAGTTGATTTAGGGGAAATTTGCCTAAGAGACACCAGAAGTGTTTAGTAAAAATTCACGAAAGTAGAAAGAATAAAAAAAAACAGATAAAAAACGTTGGAACAAAATGATGGATTATAATATATCACTTTGCTTATTTTTTAATTTGATCAAGTATTTCAGTGTAATGAATCAAGCAAAAGTTCATTTCACGCTATGCTCTCCTAAAGAGGATTTCTTATGAGCTGGAAAGGGGCACAGTTCCGCAAGCTCAAAGACAAACACGCCGGCTAACTTCGAAAGGGTGTGAATGAAGAAAAGTATTACCAACAGAGTTCTCCTCAGTATCACCGTGCCTGAGGAAATTATGTCGATTTCTATATCCGCTTCTTTCAACTGTTTCTCTTAGGTGAAGGCTTTTGCTTGTGCACAAGAAGACGTTCATTTAGCTTAATTAATTAATTGGTTGAACCGTGTAAGATGACTTAATTAAATGAAGAGTTACGAACTCTGTGTTGTAAATTGAAGCGCCGTTTAGGTGTGCTCTTGGAGACATGAAGTTTTTGCTTTTATTTCGAAAAATGTTCTAAGTAAGTAACGTATTTCAAACAGCACAGAAAAAAATAATTAAATTTAAACGAGATGTAAATCATGTGAGCTGTAAAATTGAACGAATTTAATCAAGCAAATGCTTTAAAATTGAGTTTAAATTGATGCACATAATTGGAGCATTGAAAAACACACAAAATTGCATTTTTATCTGCTCAATATTCCATCACAATGTATTTACAGCTTTCAATGTAAAAAGAAGTTGAATGACACCCGATTTTCCGTTAACGAAGCTACAAATTTAAACCGTCGTGTAAATTAACAGCATCATTCGATTTACAAATGGCGACACTGCGTCAGTTTTGTTTTGCCGGCGACCGGAAAAGTTGTTCGTGGGAAAAGCATCGGAAGACACACAGTTTGTTCGATTTATTACATGGTTTTTCTTATTTATAATGACCTATCTTTAATACGCGAGTGCCTTAACCCGTTAACGCCCAAGGTGTCTCACAATTCAAATCTTCGAATAAATTTGTTATCAAAGGTCAAGTTCCAATAAAATAAGCATGATTCGACGAAAAAAATGGAAGTCTATGGTGTAGTTCCAAAAAAATTCTTCATTGTAGGTCTTCAATATCTGATAATTTTCTCAAGTTCTATTTCAGCACAACTTCTACGCTATCGTTATATTCTGATCCGTATAGATACAATACAGCTCTAAACAAGTGAGAGAGATGATAACCACTCAAAAAGAATAGAAAAAGGATTTTTAAATTGGGGCAGAAATATAACGCCTAAAAGTATGCAATGCATGATCCTTGTAATTTCATGTAGTTTCGACTGCAGTGTTCAACATTTCTCATTTTTTTGTAACAAATCAAATAAAGAGTGCTCACTATGTGTAGCATAACCAAACGTTAAAATACTGTAGAAGTTAGATTATACACGGATAATGATTTCTAATAAAGTAATTGAGTTTTTCCTTTAGTACCCCTCAAACTCTCTTTACGTACTCACCATACGTAAAATTTTCAGAAATGTTGCATGCTTTAAAAAGAAAATCGTGTTAAATAGTGTTCCTTTTAATTTGTATCCTTTGACAGATACGTATTTCGACCTCAACTATAATGTCGTCTTCAGTGTCTCGTACTTACAGGTATTCCACTAACACGCCCAGGTTCATCATCATTCCATGTTTTGATATAAAATTTCAACCAGATATACTCTACACGGCCTCTCCACTTATGTTTGTACTACCCATGATTTTTTTATTCGTGAACAATATATGGGTTTAATGGTGCTAGTCTGGGGGAGGAATCGCTGTATAAATTCCGAGCAAGGATCCCGGCTCGTAGCAAGAATTTCATTAGGATTCTCTGAATATGTTTCGACAGAACACTTTGAAAGTATACTAACATGAATCTGTAAAGTAATTCCATGAAAGAACGGTGGTTTCAGGATTTTCTAAAGCAAAGTTCTGGCAGAAAACTCCGAAGTTTTTCGTGAAGGAATACTGTAAAGAATACCTGATGGAATCCTTAGAGAGATGATCATGATTTCTGATGACTTCTGCCCGACTAGATGGACATTACAAAATTATAACAAGCTGTGTTATTTTGTTATAATATATTTTTATAACAGCGGTTGTTATAAAACATGTACCGTTAGTAGTTAAAATAACAAAAATTCTAACAAAGTTCCCACAAGAAAAGAACAAAAATGTAATAACTTTTGTTATGATCATAACAAAAATATTACAAAACTTGTTCCATGAAATATGATAGAATTTAACAAAATTATAACAAATTGTGTTATAATTCCTTGGCAACCTTTTAGGGTAAAAACTAAATTTTTATACTCATTTTTTGGGTGAATATTTTTATGTGTGTTATTCTATTTTTAGAAAAAATAGGTAACATAAAAAAATAGTTTCCAGTACGTTATAAAATTTTCGGATCCGAACGGGATTTGAACCAAGACACCTACCATCGGTAGCAATCAGACGCCTTTGCCAATGAGGCCATCACAACACTTGAAGAGGGCGGTGATAGAAGCTTTACTGGTTCTACGTATTTCCAGTTTCCTCATTCAAATCCTTGTTTGTCAGACGCAGGTAGTATGACGTCACATTGAGCTCTTTGACGTATAATAGACTTGATTTGTCGTTAGTGATTTTGTTCTAACCTATCACAATCATATCATATGCAGATATGATAACAGCTGTAGATATAATTTAATGATATTCCAATTTTTTTTTATTTTAAGCAATGAAATGAAATCTATCACATAAGGGGTCATCCCAGGGGGAGCGACACTAGTTTTGCCAAGCCAAAAACACCTCAAAAAAAGCTGAAAAAGCACAAAAAAGTCGCAAAAACCCGCAAAAATTTTGCGGGTTTTAACGGATTTTTTCCACTTCTTCGGCTTTTTTGGGGTTTTCGGCTAGGCAAAATTAGTGGTGCTCCCCCCGAGTCATCCATTAACTTTATCGTCACTTTTGGAGGGGGCAGAGAGGGATGAGAATTTCCAATTTTATCGTGACGTACTTAATAGATGCTCACTAAGGTCGAAGCAAAATAGGTTGAATAAACAAATTCCATGTTATAATTATTTACAGTCGACTCTCCACATGTCGATGTTCTACATCTCGATATCTCTCCCTATCTCGATGGTTTGGTCAGTCCCTTCATTCTGCATACTTTTTCCTCTCTACATGTCGATATCTCCTTATCTCGATATCTCTATATCTCGATGCTATCTCGTTCGTTTTTGTTCTAGATTTTCTCTCCATATTACGATATGTCCCTTTTACAGGTTGCTAGATCTAGTTTCTTAGTTGAAAAACATTCTGGGAAGACGAAGTGACATCTGTTTGTTGACGGTTTTTCCTAGTTACAGACGGTTTCTCAATCTAGTGTGCATAACAAATTGGTTCTTCAGTTCGATCTCTCCCTATCTCGATAGTCCCTTCAATATCGAGATGTAGAGAGTCAACTGTAGTTCCACTTTTGCTTTCTCCATGTTCAATAACATTCACTATTTGGTATACTTTTTGGCGAAATTAGAACAGCAGTACTGTTTTGGTATTTATTGTAATCGACCGAATGTTTTCGCGTGTAAAGATACGTCATTTGTGTAAAATTCAACTCAAATGTATTGGAAGGCATACAAAACGTAGTTCCATGTAACGGAAACATTGTTCGTCCGGTCGCAAATTGCAGCACATGCAATATTCGTCGTTTTAGATAGGATGACTTAGGGTATTATCGACAGGATTGTTTTATTTGTCTTGAGGGTTTTATCGGCCAAATTGCCTGAAACATCCCGGTCAATCAGTGAGAGATTTTCGATATCGATGGATATCGATTTGTATTGAATCGATGGCGAACACTATCGTCAGATAAAGCACTATAAAGGAAATCCGAATCTGGTTAACAGGGATGCTCACGCAGAAATGACGCTTGTTTAAAACAATAAAACGCATGATTGATTTACAAACTGAGAATTCACTTATTCCGAAGTTGTATTTCTTTGTTCTTACTTAGAGTTTATCGATAAAAACAACCCATTATCATCATTTAACGTTAGAAACCTCAATCGTTTCTACAAAATAAAGTTCACAATCTTCCTATAACTTTCGAACTGTTCGTCCAATCAAGTGAGTGATTGTTTTTGGGAAATACAAATGTGTTGGAAATAACTTAATGTTGATGATAGAGCATCGAATAACTTATGAAAATAGCGCATCTTTTTATATATTGAAAGACTCATGAAGTTAAATTCCGAATATCTCGGAAACGGTTACTTTCAGAAAGGTTATTACAGTAGACGTTCGGTCAGTGCAAGCGGTTTAACTGCAATGCTTTTTAACTGCAAGCGCCTCCAAATGTCAAAATGGTGCGCCATGTTAGCCCAAATGAACAGACGGATGAAGTTCACGTTCATTTAACGCCAGTTGATGGTTTGTTGATACTGTCAGGCGTTCCAGTTATCGGATTTTGGCTCGCTAAGTGAAACGTAAACATGTTGCAGTTATCGAACGTCTACTGTATTCTTGGTATCCTACTAAAATTTTTAATCGGTCTGATAAAAAGTTCCAAACCTTTTTCACGTTGTTTACCCGAATCGCGTAAGAATTCAAAACTAAGGTTAACTGTGAAAAAATAAAAGCTGATGAAGGGGAAGATGTTTACTTGTTTTGTTGCATACCAGACAAGACTTAATAATTGTACCACAAAACTAACCCAACATCATCTAGATTCTAGAAAATACTGTGCTGTTGCGTTAACAGGCTCTTCGCCACAGCTTCCAGCAAAAAGTATGTTCTTTAAAACGCTACAAAGCACTGCTGGTTTGGGAAGAATTTGGCAGATGATAACTCTATTGTAGGTTTTTTCAAACAAATATGACGCCGTCCCCAAATTACGCGTCGCTCAAGGGAGAGTGAAAAGTACAACCGAACGTTACGGTCCATACAAAAATTTTAGGACTTTCTTACAAAAAAGCGTAACGGAAGAGGGGTGTTGTTACATGACGATTTTAGCGTCGCGGTCTAAATGAATGCTATAAGTTTTGTTTTATGGCTTTTGACTGGAGTGGTCAGTATTACAAAAATTATCAAACTATTTCGTGTCAATATAGAAAACTTAACACATTTTGAAATTATTTTGTTACAAAAAATGTAGCAAATACTACAATAAATGTTTAACGATATTTTGTTATGGGCAATTATTTTGATATGCATAATGTAACAAATGCTGTTATATATCTGTTTAAATAAATAATACAAGTTCTGTTATAATTTTGTTTTAAAAAAAATACAAATTTTGTAACAATTTTGTTATGGTTATTCACATATACGAATCCTTCCAACAAAATTATACCAAATTGTGTTATTTCTAACAACGGTTGTAATAATTTTGTTATAATCTTGTTAGGAGCTTCTGGTCGGGTCTCTACCCTAACCTTACTCTCTATCCTACCCACTTCGCTACCGTCTACCCTAATCTTCTACTCCACTCCCTCTACTGTATCCTTCACCCAAACCCTCTACCAGACCGCTTTCTCCACCGTTTACCCTACCCACTACCCTACCATACTCATCAAGCCTGCTCGATAGATACTCTACCCATATTGCATGGTATCATAGCTCAAACTACCATTCCATGGCTGCCATCTTGGATATGGTCTGCCATCTTGGATTTAAAAATAGGGTCAAATATCGATTTTTGACTTCTACTCATGAAGCCCGATCGATAGATACCTTGGATATCTTGGATATGGTCCGCCATCTTGGATTTCAAAATAGCGTCGGTTATTCATTTTTGAGCTTTACCAATGAAGCCCGATCGATAGATACCCATATTGCATGGTATCATTGTTCAAACTCTCATTCCGTGGCCGCCATCTTGGATATGGTCCGCCATCTTGGATATCAAATTATGTGACATATCGATTTTTGACTTCTACTCATCAAGCCCGATCGATAGATACCTATATTGCATGGTATCATAGCTCAACCTATCATTCCGTGGCCGCCATCTTGGATATTGTCCGCCATCTTGGATATGGTCCGCCATCTTGTATTTCAAAATGCCGTCGGATATTCATTTTTGAGTTCTTCTAATGAAGCCCGATTGATAGATACCCATATTGCATGGTATTACAGATCAAACTACCATTCCATGGTCGCCATCTTGGATATGGTCCGCCATATTGGGTTTCAAAGTGGCGTCGGATATTCATTTTTAGGTTCTGCATATGAAGCCCGATCGATAGAAACCCATATTGCATAGTATCCGTAGCAGCATTGCCGTAAAAAAGCATATATTCTGAAGTTTTGACCGCCATCTTGGAACCTAAGCCGCCATCTTGAATTCCAATAACCCTACTACCACATCCACATCCTAAGGAATGTGTATGCCAAATTTGATTGAAATTTCTTGACGCATTCCAGAGTTATGCCGGTACATGGTGATGATGATGATGATGATTGTGTACCCACCATCAGCGCAAGGATTACCTATGGCTGCAGAGTCATACCGGAACGGAATGATCTACCTGATGGTTTGTTGTAGCAGGGTAAGCTTAATTCACTGGAGACCTTCGGAAAACAACATGATAATTGTTATCTCGTGACAAAGTCTGGCCACCCCACGAACATTTGCCCGGAAACCAGTTCATTTAACTTCCTTAGGCTACCCCTCCGAAATCCCCATATATGTCATGTTCAAAATAAAAAAAGTAATAAGAAACGAACTCACCGGGTAATCCTGACCAGCTGGTTTTCTATGTTTGGCTTTGGTCTCAGCATGCAAACGGTCCAACCATATTAAATGTGCACTCGTTCACACCACTCACTGACGACCGACGACCGTTCACTCTTCCATCAGCGTTCCACTCAAGTACGAACGAAAACACAAAGAAAAATACGAAAACGCGGGGACGACGAAATGCGGCATGCCTCCGCGCCCTGCTTGTCACTGACGACCGACGACCATTCACTCTTCCATCAGTGTTCCACTCAAGTACGAACGAAAACACAAAGAAAACTACGAAAACGCGGGAACGACGAAATGCGGCATGTTTCAGCCTCCGCGCCCTGCTTGTCACTTTCCAGAGTTATGCCGGTACATATATACATACGTACATACATATCAACATACAAATAGACAAACATACAATCATATAAACATACAAGCATATAAACATACAATCATACATATATTGACTTTTGTATGTACATATTGATAAACAACCTGCCGAAGAAATGAACTATAAATCATTAATTATTGTCAAGATTCCAGGGAAATAAATTATTTTTGCATTGAAAATGTAGCTCATAGATCGAGACAATATGTAATCTTTGCAGTATCGTTTACGCCACCTAGTGAACCAGTCACAAACTATATTGTCCACTATGAGCAAGGTATGGGTGTGGAGACCATCTTCTCTGAAGAAAGTATTCTAAAATTTTGCATAATTCTGGAGATATTCACATCAAAAGGACTGTCCTATTTATAGGACGCTGGGCGTTCGGGGCATCTGTCCTATAAATAGGACGCTGGGCGGATATGGGTTAAAGGACATAAATGGAGTATGGGGTATCAGAGTATGATTTCTGATGCAAATTTGCCGAATCACACATAAACACTTCCACACGGCACTTTCAGCTCCAATCGCCAGTGTGTCTTTCGGTGCTCCGATTTTCGTACGGATGCGTTGAGTACAGCTTTGGGTTAATTGCAAAACAATTGTTTAAACGGCAAACAATTTGGGCAGCTTCTACAGATACTACAATGACGGTACAGAGTGATGATTTTTTCTAAATTTCAATGAAACAGGCAGTTGCGAAATCATTTGGCCGGAGAAAAACAAACATTCGTGTAAAAATACAGCGTCGCTAGGAACGAATGCATCGTTTAATTTTAAACGAAATTTAATTTTACACGACTCGTGTTTCAAGTCGTGTAATTTTAAAATCAAATCTAATTTTGCGTTTATTTCGATGCTCCAAATATGTGCATCGAAATAAATGGAAAATTACACGAAAATTTTAACTGTGAGCATCTTCTTCTTTACCATCGTCTTGGCCCCACCTTCTTTGGGTGTTAGCATACTTCTAGTCTACGTGATCTATGAATACTTCCAGTAATTTTTCAATGAAGTCTTCTAGAGCTTTATCAAGGAAATTTTTTAGAGGCTTAATAAGTATTCTTCAAGAAATTTCTCAAATAAAATCTCACTAGTGGTTTCTCCAGAGATTTTTCTAGAGATTTTTTATAAAATTCTTCAGTAATTGCTCAAGTAACACAGCGCAACATTTTTTTATCTCAAGAGCAAACTTATGTGTCTCCGAAGGATTTTGGGCCGATGAATCCGAAACTGGGCTCAGATTTGCTCCAACACGTCACAATTTTGAGCTATACCTCAATTTATAGGGCAAAACATGCGATTTTGGGCTTTTTTGACTGCAAGCCACTAAGCATGGAAATATTTTTTTTAAGCAATCAAAAGGGTAATTGGACAATTAACATCTAAATTAACGACTCATGCAAAATATTTCGTTTTACCTAATCAAATTTGACAGATTTAGGCATTTTATGTGAGTATGAAAACTTGCATGCAACTTTTGGAGGGTGACTTGTATGGGAAATATCGTACCTAACATAAATCGCTTAAAACTATCAAAATCAATTTGGTTCAACGAAATATAAAGCATGAGTCGTTAATTTAGATGTTTATTGACCAATTAACCTTTTGATTGATTAAAAAAAATATTTCCATGCTCAATAAATTGCAGTCAAAAAAGCCCAAAATCGCATATTTTGCCCTACAAATTGAGGTATAGCTCAAAATTGTGAAGTGTTGGAGCAAATCTAAGCCCGGATTCGGATTCAGCGGCCCAAAATCTGTCAGAGACACATAAGTTTGCTCTTGAGACAGACCAAAAGTTAATTTTTGTTACGCTGTGTAATTTATCCCGGGATTTATTCGTTAATTTCCTTAATTTCGCTACAGATTTTCACTTACCTGACAATCGTTTGACTCATTTGTCCATAACTTATTTAGGAAGCATAATATTCAGGGCCCATATAGCCGAGGCGGTAAACGCACGGGTATTCAGCATGACCATGCTGAGGGTGACGGGTTCGATTCCCGGTCGGTCCAGGATCTTTTCGTA
Source organism: Aedes albopictus (assembly GCF_035046485.1). Taxonomy (NCBI): domain Eukaryota; kingdom Metazoa; phylum Arthropoda; class Insecta; order Diptera; family Culicidae; genus Aedes; species Aedes albopictus. The sequence continues at coordinate 49,069,098 of NC_085137.1, read as the reverse complement.
AAGGAAATTTCCTTGACTTCCTTGGGCATAGAGTATCTTCGTGCCTGCCACACGATATACGCATGCAAAATGGTCATTGGCAGAGGAAGCTCTCAGTTAATAACTGTGGAAGTGCTCATAGAACACTAAGCTGAGAAGCAGGCTTTGTCCCAATGAGGACGTTACGCCAAGAAGAGAGAGAGAGAGAGAGAGAGAGAGAGAGAGAGAGAGAGAGAGAGAGAGAGAGAGAGAGAGAGAGAGAGAGAGAGAGAGAGAGAGAGAGAGAGAGAGAGAGAGAGAGAATATTGAAATGTGATGTTCAACAAACTTCTAGCGTAGTGTTTCCTTACAGTTATTACCAAGGACACTATATTCTAACTCTAATATTTACGGCGTGAGAGCGCAGTATTACTTAATCAAAAATTGGACCGATTATTGTTAGTATATAGTGGTATAGGAGTTTTACGCCATAAGTATGATAGTTAGCATATGGCGTTCTTGGTAATTATTGTACAAGTTTGCCGAACAATATAGTAATAAGCTTCTGAACTAAGTAATGGACAAATGAGTCAAACAATTGCCAGGTGAGTGAAAATATCCTTCAGGAATTGTAATATTTTATAGGGATTCTTCGTTAAGGACAGACTTGTTAGAATCCCAAAATGGCCGCCACAATGGCCGACTTTGGCACCTACTCACGATTTTGAGGGCACAAAACTCTTCGTAAACAAAGCCAGCGCACCTGAGCTTCTCATTTTAAGCTTATTACAAGTGAGCAAGAACAGAATAATAAAATGCATTGTTGTTTGAAGCTTGCTTTTTGAGATTTGTGCGTCTGAAGTTTTGATGCACTGTTGAAGCGGGATTTCAAGACGTTTGTCCTTAAGCGCTTTCCATAAATTATGTACGTAGACTCATTTTTGTTCATATCAGACCCCCCCCCCCCCCTCTTCCCTCATATACTTGTGTCCATACAACTTTTTTGAAATTTGCATAGAGCGTAGACTTTGGCCAGAATATCTACCCCCCAATTCCCCTAAGAGTCTATGTAGTGTATGGCCAGACACCTGCAGATATTTTTCTTGTGATTTCCGTAGGAATATCATCAGAAATTTCAAGGAAATTCACCGGGGATTTGTGCTGGAGTTCCTCCAGATTTTGTTCAGGGATTTCGTTTCATAGGTGAACGAAGCCAATCTTCAGCATAGTGCTCTCATTTTCATCCTATCGAAATTGAAGCTAATAAGTAAGCGTTTTTAAATTAAATTTTGTTTTTATTTTTATTTATTTTTTGTTAGGAGTGAGCAATGAGCATGCATGATAACAGAAAAAAAAAAACGAAGACGCTTGGTAAATAATGTTTTCTGAACGCTTAGTGGTAGAGATCTCAAAAACTGATTGGTACCCTCGAAGCCCCACTTAAAACCTCTTGAAATCTAATGAAAGCACTGAGCAATTTGCGTAAAATACTGACATTTTATAAGATTGTCATGAATCTCGAAAATATTGGAAGCCCTCCTAAAATTTCCCTGGTAGTCTTTGTAACCTCCAGGAGTTCTTTAAAATCTTCCTGAAATCATCTCAAATTTGGCTCTTAAATCCTTCTGAAACGCGCGGAAACCTTTTGAATTTCGAAGCACTAGTGAAAACTGCTGAACCACCCTGAAACGCCATGAAACCACAAGATAAGTTTAGAAACCCTCATAACAATATTTGAAAGTCTTTGAAACCCTTTCAAACCTCCTGAAACTCATCTGAAACCCCTCTGGAAACCCTCCTGAAGCTCCCTGAAGTGGGGAAAACTCTTTTGGGCTGAACTGCTGACGGAAAGCCGTTTTAAATGCTAGCTGGTAACTTGGGTATTTGAGAGTAGAATTTTTAGGTTGTGTATTTATGGATGGAGTGGATGGCTTCAGATGATTTTCTTACACTAATCTCTATAGTTTCAGATAAGGAGAGTGTCAATCACCACACGATGCTGAGCTCGTTTAACTGTATTGGGAGTATCAACTTCCTGTTCTTTGGCATTAATAGCTTTGGTGATAATCTCTTCTGGTTGCACCTATGGGTTGGCGATCTAAACCAGGCAGTCGGAAATGTTTTCCTGCTATTGTTGTTTTTCATAATATTCGTTAAACATACAGGTTAAAATTGAAATCAGAACTAAGTTTTTTTTTTGTTTTTTTCACATGAAAATTTTGTTGTGGAGGGGGGGGGTTTGTTTAACAAGCTACGTCATTTATAGGGGGGTAGCTAAATTTGTGACGAAATGCTACGAGAGGCAGGGGAATATTAAGGGGGCTATTTTATAACTCGAGTCGATTAAATCGGGTCGCTTGCTATCACTGTCGAGTCGAGCAGAAAAGCTTTCACAGAAACCGACTAGCGCGACAGTCGACAGCAGAAGAGTGGTCGATTCGCGATTTTGACAGTTTACTGAGAGGAATTTTGTTTACACAAGCTTTACACGAGCGGCCACGTCCACGTCGTTGAATGTTGGTGTCTGCGCCAAACATGTCCAGCTGGGTGATGCGTGTCTGGTAGTGGTCATGTGGAGCCGGCCAACCCCATCTGGTCCTGTTGTGGGCGTCAGAATTACCCCCGCGGGAACCTGGATTTTTGGACATTTCAGCCAGGGCACCAAAACTAGGCCATCTATCTCCAAGATTTTTTTTATGTTCATTATCTTGGTCACCGTAAACCGTCAAATGGCTTCCCTGGCCAACCACTGGTCAACCCGTGGCCACCGGAATGTGCTCCGAAGGAGCCTATTTCGAGGACGTTTTGGCCATTGCACCAAAACTAGACATGTGACGGCTCTATCTTTATGATTTTTCATATCCATTGCTTTAGTAACCATGAAACGGTCCAATGGCCTTCCTTACCAACCCGTGGCCACTGCACTAAGCCCTGGAGGAACCTATTCCGAGGACGTTTGGACCATGGTGCAAAAACTAGGCATGCGACGGTCTATCTTCTTGATTCTTCATATCCATTATTTTTTATTCCTCCCCGCTGTTAGGGAAATCAAGCCACTACATATAATAACACTAGTTTACAGCATTTTTGAACTCGGTAAGCTGATGATCGTTTTTGGTGTAGAATCATGCCCTGAGTTCGAAAACGCGAAAGAAAAAAATTACAGTACAGCGGAATTTTTTTCGACTTTCCATACAAGGTTGATGATTTGAAATCGATTTTAGTTCTATTTTTAAGCAAAGTCGCTCACTTCAAACATCTAATTCTCCGTAATCAATGCTTCGATTGAGCTGAAATTTTTACTGTAATTCGCCTGCATATGATATGTCAACTAAACGTCGAGAAAGAATTTTTAAGTTGTTTTTTTTCTTATTGAAAAAAAATACATTTCTTCAAAAAATTTTGGGAATTTGGCTAAAATTTAAGAAGATCGTCCCTAAAGCTCGCTAATATCTTGAATTTCATCAACCTGGCGCCAATGATGCAAATGATCACCTCACTAGTGCTCATCACAACTCATCAACTGTATATATATCGCGTGCGATTGAACTGTGCACTGATCAGCGATGACCAGCAGCAAAGAGGTGGCAAAACGAACATGATGTAAATCACAAACGATTTTGCACACATCTGACTGTGCCGTCATACGCTCGCCCGAACAGCCGAACCATACCGAATAGGTTGGTTTGCGAAGCTACGGTACGAACGCTCGACACGCACACAGAAGCAACATTCGCATGTACCGATACCATACTAATAAAGTTTCCAGCCAACGATGCTTCGCGATAAGCTGTCGAAAAGCATCGAAAGCGATGAAAAGAGATGCTTGGCTAGAACGCAACGGCTCAACGGCGAAAAGGAAGAGTTAACATGCTGAGCAGTGTTGAGTCCGTTCGTGTGCTACTCGTATGGTAGGTTGATTGAATAAAGCGAGGATGGGTGAAAACGTATTCGTTGTCGAAAGCAAATCGCATCATTTCGCGAATGTTTTCATCAAATAGCAAGCTTGCCTGGCGCAAAACCTGTATTCAGATGATCGAATGGTATTGTATTCAGCTTTCAATTGGTGGAGAAAGATTTAAAATTGGTTGAACAAAACGCAATATATTTGAATTTTAGTGAATTACATATTTTGAAAAGTCGTAAAACTCGATATTGAGCTAAAACTCAAAAACTGTTCTACTTAAAATTATTTGAAGGTCGGTTCCGAAATCAGCACTAAATTGTGCTTCAAAAATGTTGGTCGTTGACAGAAGTTCACGACTTTCGTTTTATTTTGTAAACTTGTGTAAGCTTAACTTTTGTGGCATTCATCATCCATAAAAGAGGACCAATGGGCCAGGCCACTGTGTGGCCATCCCGTGGTCATCGGAATGTGACCTGGAGAAATCTGTTTCGAGGACGTTCAGTCCATGGTGCCAAAACTAGGCATGCGACGGCTCTATCTACATGGATTTTCATATTCATCACCTTGGTAACTGTAAAAAGGTCAAATGGCCTCCCTGGTCAACCGGTGGCCACAAGAATGTGCCCTGGAGAAGCCTCCGGAAATTCATCCGGAAATTCCTCCAGGAATTCCTCTAGGAACTCCTCCGGAAATTCCTCCAAGAATTCCTCCGGAAATTCCACCAGGAATTTCTCCGGAAATTCCCCCACGAATTCCTCCGGAAATTCCTCCAGAAATTATTCTGGGATTTCTCTAGGAATTCCTCCGGAATTTCCTATAGGAATTCCTTCTGAAATTCAACTAGAAATTCCTCCAGAAATTCCTCATGAAATTCCTCCAGGGATTCCTCTAGGAATTTCTCCAGAAACTCTTCTAGGAACCACTCCAGAAACTCCTCTAGAAATTTCTTCAGAAATTCCTCTAGGAATTTCTCATGAAATTCCTCAAGGAATTTTTCCGGACATTTCTCTAGTAATTTCTTCAGAAATATCTCTAGTAATTTCTCTAGAAATTCCTCTGGGAATTTCTCCAGAAATTGCTCTGGGAATTTCTTCAGTAATTCCTCTAGGAATTTCTCCATAAATTTCTTTAGGTATTTCTCCAATAATTCCTTTAGCAATTCCTGTATATATTCCTTTAGGAATTACTCCAAATTACCTCTCGGAAATCCTCTATAAATTCCCCCTGGAATTCCTCCGAAAGTTCCTCTAAGAATTCCTCCGGAAATTTTGCTAGGAATTCCTCCGGAAATTCCGTTGGTATTTTATACACAAATTCCTCTAAAAATTCCTCCAGAATTCCTAAAAGAATTCCTGCACAAATTCCTCTAGGAATTCCTCCAGAAATTCCTCTAGGAATTCCTACATCATTCCTCAAGGAATTCCTCCAAAAAAGCTACGTCATTTATGGGCGCCTCCTAAAATCAAATTATGCCACATAGGATAGCGAACCACTTGGGCAGTGGTCGGTATTTTGGGCACTCTTCGCTATAACTCAGTCAATTCCAAACGAATTGACTTAAAATTTTGTCAATTGGTTCAGAATTGGCTGAGTTATAGCAGAAAATTGCCCAAAATAGGACCCCTGCCGAGATGGTTCCACTTCTCTATTGCAGCACGCTGACAGCCATTGCTAGAGTAACATAAATGCAGGTGCTGTACATTTGCATTTACACATGCTAAATACGTGCAACACGAAAAACCAAAACAGAACAAAATGTTGAAGACCGCTAGATGAGTTTCACACGCGCTGGTTTTTTTTATTCTTAATCACTTAACCTAATTTACAGCTCTATTGTCCACTGCGGCACTACGTGAGCAATTTCAATTGACAGCTGCACTTACATTTTGTACAGCGCCTAGATTCTATTCTACTTCATTGAAATGGTTGCCTTTCTGCTGCTTTCACTTTTTCTACTTTTTACCTAGTAGAATGATGAGCACAAGGATGGATGGCCGTTGTTCCTTTCCAGTCCGATTGGGGGTCCATTATGAGTAGCAGTTCGCCGAAGTCCAGGTATCCGGGTCCGTTTGAGCCATGGGGCTCAGAAGAGGGTCAGTGTCAGTTGCCCCCGAGGGAAAAGCAACTGACGAAAAATTGCAAGTGCCGGGGCTGGGAATCAAACCCATGACCATCCGCATATGAAGCGAATACGCGCTGGTACCTTGGACCGTTTCTGCTGTAGTGATAACAACAATTATTTCATTAACTACAGTGTATCAAACAATTGTCCGTGCAACAATTTTTTGGTCAAAATAATTTTTCATTTAAATGTTTAAATCTTTTAAGAATATTAAATTGGTTTCATTTGAATAAAATTCACCACGTCGTAAGGACCATGCAGGAGTTTTTTCTCAAATTCTTTCTGCAGTTCATTCTGGAATTCCTCAAGGAGTTTCTTTTGGGATTCCCATTTTTGAGAATTCCTCCCTTTTTAATTCCTCGAGCACTTCCTTCTAGGATTTCTACAAGAATTTCCATTGGGATTCTATTTGAGAATTCCTCCTTTTTGTTTTCCTTCAGGGGTTCTTTCAGAGATCCCTCCAAGAACTCCTTCCGGAGTTACTTTTTAGATTCCAACAAAAGTTCCTTCCTAGATTTCTCCGGGAGTTTTTTTTTCTAAGGTTTCCATGGTTTATCCATGGGAGTTCTTTCAAGGTTTTCTTCTCCTCTGTTACACCAGGGGTAACTCTCGCTAAGACCGTCCCACTATTTACACCATGTCTTTAAAAATATTTAAGGTGGTGATTTTCTGAAATTCCTCTTCAAAAAAGTAACAAAAATTCATTTTGTTAATCAATTTGATGGACCCCCCCCCCCCCCCCCCCGTTAGTTAGAGCCACAACCATTTTTGTGGACCCCTCGATTTTGATCAATTGTTGGCCCATTCAAACCGTTATAAGTCAAAAGTTTCTCCAAAAACCACCTCATAACAAAATGTTGTTGAAAAGAGGAAAGATAGAGCTACTATTTACAGTTATTAAAACATGGGTCGGCCGTATTGATTTTGGCCGCCATCTTGGATTTTTATACCAAAATTGTTTTTTCATCATGTTGGCAACCACCGATTTTCAACATTTTTGCGTCAATCGAAAGCGGGGACATTTTTACACAACATATCAAAAATTTAGAGATGTATCTTTTTCCTATCAAAAGTTATCTGCACTTTTGTGAATCACGACACGTTTTCTCCTTACATTTCCATGCGCACCGGCAATGACACGCAACAGCATCAAAGTTGGCGCCTGCTTGTATACACAAAGGTGCCTGCAGCCAAATTAGGGAAAATTGTAGGTTTGTTCCCGTTTTTAACTGTTTCTCAATGATGCGGACATTGGTTTTTAAACTTTTTTTGGTGTTTTGAGAAGCTGAAACTTTCAACTTTTCATTAGTGAATTCAGATTTCAAATTAATGTTCGTAAACACTGTGAAATAACGCTGCATTTATGTAAACAACCGGCACCTGGCCCCGTACGCTAAAGCGTCAGGATTTACAAAAGTGCAGATAATTTTTGATAGGAAAAAGATTCATCTCTAAATTTTTGATATGTTGTGTAAAAATGTCCCCGCTTTCGATTGACGCAAAAATTTTGAAAATCGGCGGTTGCCAACATGGTGAAAAAACAGTTTTGGTATAAAAATCCAAGATGGCGGCCAAAATCAATATGGCCGACCCAACTTTTTATAACTGTTGGGGATCATACATGGAACCCGCATCGTCAAGGGTTAATTATTTTATTAACTATACACAAAGACAAAATTTGTATATCACACAGCATACACATCCAAATTGTACCTAACACAACTTTTCCAATATGTAATAAACTTAGTATGAAATCGACATTCGCGTAGTGCACACCTTTATTTGTCGCGGCGGTGAAAGAACATTCCCCTATCTCGTCGGTACGGTCTCACCCACGTGCGGTGATCGATCCGTTTTCAGTGTGTCGTTCTAAACCCTCGTAATCTCCCACCCTCTCTCGAAGTGCACCTTCTCGTTTTACGGCTGCCTACGTTTGAAGATCGCCAATCGTGGCGAATTTAGTGCGCGGTAAGTGATTGCGCCACACGGTGTGTTGAAACAGGATTATTATCGCACTTTCATGAACCTAAAATATTTTTGCGTCATAAGTTAGCCCTAGCTGTATATATTAAGATTCTGGAGGTTAAAAAATCTTTCATCGGGGAAAATTAAAATAAATTCGATTTTAGTAGTTTACCAATTTTCTCATATAATTATGATATTACGCAAATCTGATGAACCTAAAGTCCGCCAGAAAAAGTACCCTTTTCTAATAATAAATTTGAAACCATTTAGAGAGAAACGAATGCAAAGTCTTTCGACGAGTTTAAATTTGTTTGGCGTTCGTTTAATGTGTCTAGCCCACTACAGTCTGCCGAAAGTCATAAATCATAAAAGTCTACATTCCTTCCAAATGTCTGGTACATAGATATTTGAAATGAAGGAAAACAAATACTCTCCATTAGTGCGACTCATATATTTGAGGAAACACCATACACCTGTGGCTCATACCATTTGCAGCACATATCCTTCATGTGCTAATTAGCCTGAAATAGCGGGTATTAATTGCACATACTTTACATGTCAAACCACATCCACATGGATATTTGCCAAAAAGTATGAGTTGACTATACTGAGTGTCCGTGAATTATTTGTAAAAGTTCTGCTTCTGATTTGTTGAGGACTTTCGTCCATACAAAATCTTCAAAATTTTCAAAGACTTATCTCCTTGTTGCTTATACATTGATACCTTTAGGGTTAAGTGGGCTGTTGAGTCTCAAATAACAAAAAGTTGACACAAAATACATTAGATTGGCGTTGTCTTTATATGTTAATGCATTCAAAAATGATTATTCAACATTCGGTTTGAAATAGAGTGCACCGGGGCAAGTTCAAACGGGTGGAGTAAGTTTTTTTTATTAACGTGTATTTTAACTTATAGCTAATTCTAGAGACGAACCAGCCAAGGGCTGAAAGTCTCTCTAATAAAGACAAATCAATCAATCATATAGCTAATTCTACACTTAAAAGATGGAGTAAGATGAAACAGCGGATTAACGTGATATTATCTAGTCATGATAAGCAATTTGAATGTCATAACATTTTTAAATCAAACATAATTATACAAATGGTATTGAAATCTTTTTCAAAACATCACTAGTTTTTATTAAGAATTTACCTTACTGAATGTGAATGTGAATGTCAATGTGAATGACATCTTATAGTATAAGCCCAAAATATGTTGGAAACATATCAATTTGCAAGTAATATGATGAATTTCAATAATAGTAGTCTCGTGCAGTAATGTTTTCCTATGTTCGTCTGGGTTAGTTTTATTTTATAAGACACTTTGGTCTTGATAAAAACTTCATGCATTTTAATGGTTTCAATGTTATGACTGCATGAAATAATAGTTTTTCCTAGTAAAATTCCTTCTTTTTTGCAAAGTGAGTTTGACAACAGATTAAGTATGGGGAGAAATGTCACTTGTCCTTGCAGAGCGTGATAAAAACGAAATAAAAAGGAATAGTGATTAAAACATAAAACTGAAAAGCCACTTCACTGTACTTACAAAGTGGAAACTATCCAATAAAATTGAATTATAAAGTCACCCGTACACTCGATGCCTTCCAACCATCTTCTATGTGTTATAACTATTTAGCAATCAAAATCTATCCAATGATTCCGAAATGAAGTATAAAATAACTAAGAAAAGATCTTAAAAAGTTGTATTGAAACCTCAAATTCCGTCAATCTTGCCTCCCTTTGCACATAACTGTTTGTGGTTGTTTTTTTATACATTTTATGACATTTCTAGAGCATTGATGTCTTCTTAATCTTGTTCTACATTTTCAATTTTTATTTTATCTGTAAATTTAGTTAAATTTGTTCTTAGCATAAACTACAATGAACATATCTAAAACTAAGTAAAAAAAAATAAATTCTCTAAGGGCTGATTTCTTTACCTCGGATTAACCGGTAAACCAAACTTACCCATAAAACATAAAAAAATGCTTATATAGTTAAACCTGGTTTAACGCTTAAGTCATGCGAACAAAAGTAATTAGGATAAATTTTAACTTGTTAGTTAAACATCGAGCCCTGCAAAAATCAGAGCACAATAAACATAAAAGTTTTTATTATATTCGAAGAGCTATCAGTATTACTGCAAAACTAGCTCAAAACAACTTAATTTACAGTTAACATGGATGTAAAAAAATACGCGTGATTAACCCTAAAACGGATACCTGGGGTCCATTGGACCCCAGGCGCCTTTCAGAGCTCGTCTTTGATGGAACACACTCAGCGAGGTGACGAAACTGAGGCCATGAAGGTATCCCTTTTAGGGTTAAGTCACCATATTTCTTTAATGATTTTGCAGTCGAATCATCTTTCGTGACCGTGTGATCGCTGTTATGTGTATCGTTACATGGTTTGGCATGTAAAGTATGTGCAACTAATACCCGCTTTTTCAGGCAAATTAGCATGTGAAGAGTATGTGCTGCAAATGATACGAGTCACAGGTGTATGGTATTTCTTCAAATATATGAGTCGCACTAATGGAAAGTATTTGTTTTTCTTCATTTCAAATATCGATGTACCAGACAAATGGAAGGAATGTAGACTTTTATGATTTATGACTTTCGGCAGACTGTAGTGGGCTGGACACATTAAACGAACGCCAAACAAATTTAAACTCATCGAAAGACTTTGCATTCGTTTCTCTCTAAATGGTTTCAAATTTATTATTAGAAAAGGGTACTTTTTCTGGCGGAGTTTAGGTTCATCAGATTTGCGTAATATCATAATTATATGAGAAAAGTGGTAAACTACTAAAATCGAATTTATTTTAATTTTCCCCGATGAAAGATTTTTTAACCTCCAGAATCTTAATATATACAGCTAGGGCTAACTTATGACGCAAAAATATTTTAGGTTCATGAAAGTGCGATAATAATCCTGTTTCAACACACCGTGCGCCAACAGATTTGGTGCCGAAACCCGGGACCACGTTGCAGAAAGGTCTCGCAGGCAGCCATTGTCGTCGATCGTTCGACCACGTTGCGGTATCGCGCGCGCATTGTTCTCGCGCATCGCAGTGTATTTGGCCTTGGAGCGGACAACCCCTCGTCGACCCGCTCTTCTCTTCTCGGCACTGCGATTTGCCGTTCGCTTTGCTGGCTCCGGTACCCGACTGGAACGACACGAATACGTGAGAGTCGACGGTTAAGGTAACTCAAACCGTCGATACCAGGTGGGTGACTCTTTTTCTACTACTACTATTACTGCACGCACCATGAAGAAACGTGCTTCTCGTTCGGTGGTGGCAAAATCAGCCAAGCTGAAAACGCTTTTGCGGCAAAGAGCGAACATTTTGGGCTCTGCCGCGTTGATCAAAAAGTTCAACGATCAATATCAGCAAGGTCAATTCCACCAAGTCAAGGTGAGGATCGACACTCTCGATCGTCTGTGGGCTGAATTCGCACACATCCAGGACGAGATTGAAGAAATTGAAGATGGCGTCACCGGTGATGATACCGATGACGAAGAAGAGCCAGCCATGTCTGCACAACGGGTACAGTTCCAAACAATGTACCACGAGCTGAAAGCTTCTCTCGTTAGTAAGCTGCCGCTGGATCCCCCACCCTCCGGCTCAGCAGTCAATCGTCCTCCGGTCCAACCAATGCAGTCTGTGCGGTTGCCGGAAATCCACATTCCAGATTTTTGTGGCAATCCATCCAAATGGATAGCCTTTCGGGACATTTTTCGGTCCATGATCCATTCAAGCGTTCACCTCTCGTCGGTGCAGAAAATGCACTACCTGAAAGCGGCTCTCACAGGCGAGGCCGCGCGCATAATCGCAAATTTTGAAGTAAACTCCGACAACTATGCTGCAGCATGGAAATCAATTTGTGAGCGATATGATAATCCGAATCTACTACGGAAACATCATTTCGCGGCTCTTTTCGCTATTCCTTCAGTGAAGAGAGCTTCCTCATCGTCGCTATATGAGCTCGTTGATGAGTTTGACCATCATGTGGGAGTATTGGGAAAGCTGGATACGCCAGCTGACTTGTGGGACACAGTGCTCGTCGAAACCCTCAGTAAGCGTTTGGATCCTGCTACTCTGAAGGAGTGGGAGAACAGTTGTCAGGAAAATGTGCGTCCCACGTACCAGCAATTAACCGAATTTGTGCGAAAAACATCGCGAGTGTTACAGTCTGTTAAACTGCTTCAAACGCCCAATCACCCTGTCGAATCCAAACCCTCGAAACCCAAATCGATTTCCACCCACGTTGCTACGGAGGTTACGAACAAGTGTCCGCTTTGCAAGGACGCCCATCCTCTTTTCAAATGCGATCAGTTTGTCGGAATGGAGGTGAAACAACGCTTTGAGATGGTGAAGAGAAATGGATTGTGCATCAACTGCCTGAAGGGGTCACATCTCGCCAAGAACTGCAGCAGTGGAAGCTGCAGAAATTGCTCCAAGAAACACCACACCCTTTTGCATCTGCCGCCACTAGCCGTGGCAACGAAACCGTCGTCGTCTCAAACAACGCTGGCGTGCTCTACGGCAGCCAGTGAAGTGATTCCTCCAGCTCAACCTCAAGTGTCGTCGAACTCGTCCGTAGTCGCCTCGCACTCGTTTTCCTCACCACCCTCGCGCTCGCAACAGCCACCCGCCGGGGCTATGTCGTCTGGCCCGATAAACTCGTTCTCGTATTCGGTCGTCGTTGCTCCCTCCCCGTCGCCGGTTGATCCGTCCGCTCCGCAATCGATCGGAAAAAGTCTCGAATTGAACTCTTCTCCTGTGGCCTCCTGCGTTGCTCCGCAAAGCGTTCCCGTACGTGCCCCCTGCGATGAAGTTTTTCTATCAACGGTAGCTGTCAAGGTGAAGGACTCCAACGGCAACCCACGCTACGTTCGTGGAGTTCTGGATAGCTGCTCCCAAGCAAATTTCATCTCGGAAGCTCTGGCGCGCAAGCTGGAGTTGAAACGCGATAGAATCAGCATCGATGTTAGTGGTATTGGCCAGGGAATCGTCCACATTCGCTCTAAAGTATTGATCAGGATCTCGTCTCGCTTCGGAGGATTAGACTACCCTCTCGAATGTCTCGTTATACCACAAATCACGGTCACGCTTCCAAGTAAGCACATCGACATTTCTGACTGGAATCTCCCCAACAACGTCCCTCTCGCAGACCCGAGGTTCAACATCAGCTCCGGGGTCGATATTCTCGTTGGTGGAGAACTGTTCTACTCCCTAATGCTCTCGCATACTATCAATCTACGCGCTGGTTTCCCGATACTTCAGAAGACTGTTTTCGGGTACGTTGTCGCTGGTCGACTATCAACAGCATCTCGTACTTCTCCGATTCGTGTAGTTAGCGCTAGCACTAGTCTCGATAATAAACTGCAGCGCTTTTGGGAGGTCGAAAACTTCGACGGTTATAAGGCGATGACTCCGTTGGAAGAAGCATGTGAGGAGCATTTCCGAAGCACAGTCAGTCGAACAAGTGATGGTCGCTACATGATTCGCCTTCCAGTACGGGACGAAATGGTTCAATTGTTGGGAGATTCTCTCGCGGTAGCACAACGCCGATTCTGGGCAATAGAGCGGAAATTTGCGGCAAACCACGAGTTTAAGAGCGAATACGTGAAGTTCATGGAGGAGTACGCATCACTTGGCCATATGGAGTTGAGTCCTCGCGTCGAAATTCCCCAGTTTGTCCTGCCACACCATGCCATCTTCCGCCTCGATAGCTCCACCACAAAAACCCGCGTTGTCTTCGACGCCACCTGTAAGGGCAGTTCCCAGCTGTCGTTGAATGATGTGCTACTCGTAGGTCCGATCGTGCAACCTCCTCTTCTCGCTATCGTCCTCAACTGGCGGATCCCTCGTTTTGTTTTCAAGGCTGATATAGAGAAGATGTTCCGCCAGATTTGGGTTCATCCTCTGGACCGCAGGTTTCTGCAAGTGCTGTGGCGGACAAGTGCAACCCAACCTCTTCAGCGATACCAGCTCACCACGGTGACCTACGGGACGTCATGCGCACCTTACCTGGCCACACGTGTGCTTAACCAATTGGCAGAGGATGAAGGGCACCGATATCCGCTAGGTGCAAAGGTCATACTGAAAGGATTCTACATGGACGATGCTCTTTTAGGGGAAGACGACCTGGAAACTGCTGTTGAGGCAGTGATACTGCTGACGGAACTACTGAAGCTTGGAGGCTTCAACTTGAGGAAATGGAGCTCCAATGATCCTCGGGTTCTGGCTCACTTGCCGGATGAACTGAAGGAATTCGCGCCGGAAACTGAAATCGACGATTCCGGAAACATAAAAACGCTAGGTTTGTTGTGGTCGCACGTCACCGATGAATTTGGATTCAAAATCCCTTCGCTTCCGCCCTCGAACAAGGTCTCCAAACGAGTGGTGGCCTCCGAGATGGCACAGTTATTCGACCCGCTCGGTCTAGTCGGATCAGTGGTGATGAGTGCCAAAATGTTTATTCAGAAGCTGTGGGCGATAGGAATTCCTTGGGATGATGACCTTCCCGAGAACCTACGAGATTGGTGGCTGCGTTTCCGTGAAGAAATTCCGCAATTAGCAGACCTGAAGATTCCACGTCGAGTTCTCGCGAACGACTTTTACGCAATGCATTGCTTCTGCGATGCTTCCGACCACGGCTACGGCGCCTGTGTCTACGTGGTTTCGTCGAATGGGGCTGCAGATCACTACAGCCAACTTCTCATAGCCAAATCGAGAGTCGCACCACTGCGTGGACTTACAACACCGAAACTTGAACTCTGTGCTGCTTTGTTAGGATGTCAGCTGCTAGATCAAGTCCGAAGCACGACTAGATTCGCCGGAGTAGTGACGTTCTGGTCGGATTCCAGTATAGTTTTGCATTGGATTCGATCGCCACCTACCGTTTGGAAGGTATTCGTGTCGAATAGAATAGCAGAAATACAGAAATTATCGATCCACGACAGCTGGCGCCATGTTCCGTCGAAGGCCAATCCGGCGGACAGGATATCTCGTGGAGTTTTACCGTCAGAAATACTCGAAGATTCGCTGTGGTGGCACGGGCCCAACTTTCTCGTTCAGGCCGCCGAAACTTGGCCTGAAGACATCGTGTTGCTCACTCGCGAAGAACAGGAAGTTCGTGACGTGGAAGCTCGCCAGGTGGTTACCTTCGCGGTGACCCAGGTTGATCACACGATCATCCATCGGTACTCGGATCTTGGAAGGTTGCTGCGGGTAGTTAGTTACTGCTTCCGATTCTGTCGAAACGCTCTAAGTCCGCAAAATCGTCGCAAAGTTGGTCCTCTGCTGCCGCCCGAAGTGGATTACTCGCTTAAATCGCTCATTCGTTCCGTCCAAAGTACAGAATTCCCAGAAGAAATTCGTTGTCTCTCGGCGAGTCCTCAGCGGCGTCTGACCAGCAAGGACCGGAAACTCCAATCGTCATTCAAGTCGCTTAACCCATTTCTGGACAACACAGGCCTCCTACGGATAGGAGGACGCTTAGCAAAGCTGTCGGTCTCTTTGGATACCAGAGCACCAATTCTTCTACCGGCCAAACATCATCTGTCTTGGTTAATCGCTCGCTCCCTCCATCTAAGGACTCTTCATGGAGGACCAACCCTGCTACTGGCTACCATGCGGCAAAGATTCTGGCCTCTGCGTGGACGCGATCTCGTTCGTAAAGTCGTTCGGCAGTGTGTGACCTGCTTTCGCTGCGCCCCGAAGCCGACGGAGCAGTTCATGGCTCCTCTACCGTCTGTGCGAATCACGCCGGCACGAGTGTTCGTGAATAGTGGTATGGACTACTGTGGGCCCTTCGGTATTCGTCCGTTAGTTGGGAGGGGTGCAAACGTGAAAATGTACGTCGCCGTGTTCGTTTGTATGGTGGTGAAGGCGGTACACCTCGAGGTAGTCACCGACCTTACGTCCGTCGCGTGTATCAATGCGGTGAAGCGATTCATCGCACGTCGCGGTCGCGTAGTGAATTTGTATTGCGACAACTCGACAGCATTCGTCGGCGCTGATCGAGAACTGAAGCAGCTTCGTCGCCAGTACCTTCAACAGTATTCGACGGAGCAGTGGAATGGATACTGTCTTGAGAGTGGAATAACGTTCCACTTCATCCCTCCTCGTTCCCCCCACCACGGTGGCCTGTGGGAAGCGGGGGTAAAATCGTTTAAGCACCATCTGCGGAGGATCCTCGGCTGTTGATCTTTCACGTTGGAGGAGTTCAACACTACAGTGGCGCAAATCGAAAGTATGCTGAACTCTCGCCCCCTGTCGCCACTGTCTAGTCACCCGCAAGATCTGTCCAGCCTTACTCCCGTCCACTTCCTTGTGGGAGAGCCTTAGTTTTCAATTCCAGAGCCCGACTACACCACACATCCTGTTGGTCGGCTCAACCGTTACCAGGAGATGAAGCGCAGTGTCCAGGATTTCTGGAAACGTTGGGCACGAGAGTACGTCAGCGAGCTCCATCAGCGCTCAAAGTGGCAACGTGTGCGGGACGAAGTGAAGGTGGGATCCCTGGTCCTGCTGAAGCAGGAAGGTCTTCCACCCCTCGAATGGAACTTGGGTCGTGTCGTAGCGGTATCACCAGGATCGGACGGCCATGTTCGGGTCGTCGAAGGGGATCTACACACGAGCAGTGACTGAAGTCTTTCTGCTACCTGTCGAGGAACCAGTCGTTGAAATGTCCGAAGGGGATCAGGAGGATAGACCAACCGGTCCATCACGCCAAGAGGAAGCAAAGCCGATTGTCGGAGATCTTTGAGACAACCGTTTCAACGGCGGCCGGCGTGTTGGGGATCATACATGGAACCCGCATCGTCAAGGGTTAATTATTTTATTAACTATACACAAAGACAAAATTTGTATATCACACAGCATACACATCCAAATTGTACCTAACACAACTTTTCCAATATGTAATAAACTTAGTATGAAATCGACATTCGCGTAGTGCACACCTTTATTTGTCGCGGCGGTGAAAGAACATTCCCCTATCTCGTCGGTACGGTCTCACCCACGTGCGGCGATCGATCCGTTTTCAGTGTGTCGTTCTAAACCCTCGTAATCTCCCACCCTCTCTCGAAGTGCACCTTCTCGTTTTACGGCTGCCTACGTTTGAAGATCGCCAATCGTGGCGAATTTAGTGCGCGGTAAGTGATTGCGCCAACAATAACTGTAAATAGTAGTTCTAACTTTCCTCTTTTCAACAACATTTTGTTATGAGGTGGTTTTTGGAGAAACTTTTGAGTTATAACGGTTTAAATGAGCCAACAATTGATCAAAATCGAGGAGTCCGAAAAAATGGTTGTGACTCTAACTAACGGGGGGTCCATCAAATTGATTAACCAAATGCATTTTTCTTACTTTTTTGAAGGGGAATTTCAGAAAATTGCCACCTTAAACATTTTTGAAGACATGGTGTAAATAGTGGGACGGTCTCAGCGAGAGTTACCCCAGCATTTTCTTCGGACATCTCCTCATGGATTGTAACCAGATTTTATTTCTTTGAGAGTACATCAGAACTTCTTTCTGGGTTTCGTAAAGAAGTCCCTTCTGGGATTCCTCCAGGAGTTCCTTCTTGGTTTCCTTCAGGAATTCACTGAGATATTCATTCCGAGATCTCTGCAGGAAACCCCTCTGGCATACTTTCAAAACCCCTCCTGGAGTTGCTTCTGGGATTCCTCCAGAGTTCTTTTTTCGGATTCTTTCAGGAATTCCTTCCTAGATTCTTCTGGGAGTTTCATCTGGGATTCCTCGAGGACTTCCTTCTTGAATTTATTCAGGACTAGCTGTCCCGGCAAACGTTGTTTCGCCATTTGTGACTGTGGTGGTTTGACAGCTGTTGGGTTCATTGGACCATCGGTTTTATTGCGATCGTGTTGATTTTCTTCGCAGTTCATGCAAATTGCGGTAGTTTCACAATTTTTCTACATTTTAGTTGATTTTCTTAACTTTTACTACTTATAAACACAGCCACCATGAGTACGAAACGAACCGTGCAAGAGTCTTGCTGATCGGTTCATCCGTTCGTGAGTTTTGTTGCCTCAAAGGAACATCAAACTCATTTTTATATATAGAAGATTTATCCGGGACTCCTCCAGGAACTTTTCCCGGCATCCCCCCATTCACACGTTACAGGATTCCTCCGGGATCTCTTAGAAGTCCATGATGAATCCCTTTACGGATTCCTCCCATAGTTCCTTCTGGAATTCCTTCAGGATTTCACCAGGATTTCTATCTGGATATCTTCCGGGATTCCCCAAAATTTAATTCAAGATTTCTCCAATAGCTCCATCTAGAATTACTCAAGGAACTCCTCACGGGATTTCTTTTGGAATTTCTCTATGATTTCCTTTCAAGATTCCTCCACGAGTTTCTTCTGAAATTCTTCTGGAAGTTCCTTGAGCGGTTTATTGAGATTCTTCAAATCATCTTGGGATGTTTTCAAAAGTTTTTTTTCCTGGGATTCCCAGTAGAATTTCCTGTGAAAATGTAATCGTTCTTCTGCTAGGAAACCTATAAAGAACATTATGAGAGATTCCATACAAAGCTGCTTTGAGGAAGTCCTGTATGAACTAAATAAGGAACTCCTAAATAATGCCAAAAACTTTAAAAAAAATCTTTGCAATCTTAGCGGCGTGCAGTGCCCTATAGTAAGCAGCAAACTATTGGTCGTGAGAAGCATTTCAGTGAAATTGATTTTCATACTCATTATTATTTCATTATTCATTATTCTTTGCGCAGGATTTCACACCATTTTCTCAGATACAGTTGTTGCGTCCGATAGCTGCATGTCTTATGTAAGGAAGCCGGCATTTATGTCCATTATTTCTTATTTACATTAATGTGATGGAAAAAAATAGATCGTGCAATTTTTTTGATTAACTGGATTACGAAATACTTGTTTTCAATAGGCTTAGTAGAAAGCTACGTAGTATATCATAAACCCTTACCCACCGCCCCCCCCACCCCCCAATCGTCACACTTCGTCACAAAATCAGAAACACCCCTCCCCCCAAAGCTACGTCATTAATGGACGCCCCCTTAGTGGGGCCCTTTTCGACTTTAATATTTCTTCAATGAGGTGTTTGAAGGTTAAATATAAATATAAATATATAGAAAAATTGATGCACTTTTATGCGGCTTCGTGATTACTTGGGTATTGATTTCTAGCTTTGACTACTCAGATAAATCGAAAATAAAAAAATATGCGACAGACAAAACTTTTTCATGTTTTACGGTTTTTGGCCACATTTGTTTAACTTGTTGTGATAAATCTCACAGGCAACGTAAACAAAAGTTTGTTTGCACACATACAAGAATAAGTAATGCCTGAATGATTGAAACAATTTACATCACATAAAACAAACACTAAACAGATGAAAAAATATGCAAAACTTTTATCGCTAAACAGCACAATTGTGCTGATTTGTCACGAAAGGGATATACAGGGGATAGACAAAATGATCGGGACAGGCAAAATTTTCCCTTCTCAAAAAATATTCAAATAGCTGTAACTTTTCGTAAACTGCATCAAATATTTTCAATTTTTTACTGTAAGTGGATCAACTAGTTGTGTATCAGTAGACAGAATTCGAAAAAGATCGGGCTATTCTGCACGATTTATAACTTCGATTCTAGAAAAAGGTATATTTATCCGATAGCCAACTTTGAGCTGTTATATCTCTGGATTCAATGAACTGATTGCAATGAAATTTTGACCATTTATGGCTTATATAATGAGCTTTGAAAAACTTTTGACTTAACTTAAAATTCTTAACACGGAAGAAAATTATAACGATTAGATTATTTTTCTAATAAAACACCAAATTTTCTTGAATTTCAACATCGTTTCAAAATTCAAGATGCCAATAATAATTCATTTATATTTCCTCTAATTGTCTTGAATATAAATATGTTTTGAAAGAAAGTAACAACATAGCCGGCAATTCATTGAAAAAGTAATGGGATGCATATTAAAAATAGACCAATTTACTAAAAAATCATAAAATAAATGAAATCGCTACAACTTTCTCTCTTGTGAACAATTTCAAGTTGAGTCAAACGTTTTTCAGAGCTCATTATATAAGTAGATGGTCAAAATTTCATTACAATCGGTTCATTAAATCCGGAGATATAACAGCTCAAAGTTGACTATCGGATAAATATACCTTTTTCTAGAATCTTTATAATTTCATGCAGAATAGCCCTATCTTTTTCAAATTTTGTCCACTGATACAAAACTAGTTGATCCACTTACAGTAAAAATTTGAGAATATTTGGTGCACTTTTCGAAAAGTTACAGCTATTTGAATATTTTTTGAGAAGGAAAAATTTTGCCTGTCCTGATCATTTTGTCTATCCCCTGTATAAACGGTATTGTTCACACATTATTGGATTAGTTCGGGTTTTCAATAATCGCACATCTGCGGTAGAAAGATATGATTACGAAACTATTGTTTGCTGTTCGATCTCTCTATTACTTGACCAACTGAAAAAGGAAAAACATTAAGGGTTTCATCCCACGGATTCTTTATTTTCAAAAAAAAAACTTCTTATGTGTGCATTATACCGAGGAAATTGGATATAGCAACCACCTCAGTTATCAACCCTCTATGGTATAGGCAGTGACAGGCTGGAATACGTGAGATTGTCTGAGGTTTGACTTTCTTTTTCTTTTTTAATGTGAGTTTTAAAATTTATTGAAAAACTGCACTTGCTTAAAACAAAAATTTGGGAAAATTTCTTTTTGGAGGGCATTCTTGCTCGGAAATATGTAGTTAATATAAATTTATACTATACCCCTATTTCTATATTGACCAGAGATGTATGTGCTATCATAATAGATGTATCTGTTGGAAACCTCAACAGGAAATACGTTTATTGTTCGGTATATTTACCGCATGATGAACCATCCCCTACGGATGCTTTCAAGCAAGTCATTGCATACTGCACTTCAAAAGGCCTTCCGCTAATTGTTGGTAGTGATGCTAATGCTCACCATATAATCTGGGGCAGCTCAGACATCAATTTGAGAGGCTCCAGTTTGATGGAATACTTGAGTAGTACAGATCTTGGATTACTTAACATAGGCAACCGCCCAACCTTCATGGTATCTGGTAGAGAGGAAGTGTTAGACATAACGCTTTGCTCTAGCAGAATTAGTCATGAGCTGACCAATTGGCATGTGTCAGATGAAGAATCTTTATCTGATCATTGTTACATCTTGTTTGAACATGTGAATTTTACTTTGCAAACTTTGCGTTTCAGGAATCCCCGGTCAACCAACTGGGATCTCTTTACCGATTTGGTTGCAGCCAAATTTCATGGATACTCACCATCAATTGACACTCCAAGTGATTTAGATGATGCCATTGATACTACAACGGCCTTCATCATGGAAGCTTTTGAAGAAGCCTGCCCTCTGCGGTCTGTGAAGACCACAAGAGGAACCCCTTGGTGGAACTCCGATCTGGCGAAGCTCAGGAAACAATGTAGAAAGAGTTGGAACAGACGACGTTCGGCTGGATCGGAGGCTTTCAGGTCGGCTCGCAAGGCCTACCAGAAAGCTCTTCGGTCTGCTGAACGATCCGGCTGGAAAAACCTTTGTACAAATGTTTCCAGTCTGAGTGAAGCCAGTCGATTGAACAAAATCCTTGCAAAATCTAAGGATTTTCAAGTGAACGAACTTCGTTTGCCAAATGGTGATTTCACTTCCTCTGATGAGGAAGTTTTAGAATGTTTATTCAGTACACACTTCCCCGGATGTGTGGATATTACATCTTCGGATGAACCTGATGTCTTTTCTTGTAGTTATGATTCTTTAGCTTCGGCTCGGAGTATCATAACTTTAGAATCGATTGAATGGGCACTTAATAGCTTTGCTCCTTTCAAATCTCCTGGGGCAGATGGGATTTATCCTATTTTGCTTCAGAAGGGATTTGATCATTTCAAACATGTTTTGAAACAACTACTTGTTTGCAGTTTTGCTACAGGGTATATTCCCAAATCCTGGCGGGATATTACTGTGAAGTTTATTCCGAAAGTGGGTCGCGCGTCGTATGAAGAAACAAAGAGCTTCAGACCTATCAGTTTGACCTCTTTTCTTCTGAAATGCTTAGAACGCATTGTGGATCATCACATCCGTGATGTTTATCTGGCCAATGTGCCTCTTCATGTGAACCAACATGCTTACCAATCTGGAAAGTCCACTGTGACTCTTTTACACAAAGTTGTTTACGATATCGAGAAGGCATTCGCTCAAAAGCAATCCTGCTTGGGTGTTTTCTTAGATATCGAGGGTGCCTTTGACAACGTGCCTTTCGATGCCATATTGGAAGCCGCACGGGGTCATGGTATATCTCCAATGATTTCCAATTGGATTCACCAAATGCTCAAAAACCGACATCTCTTTTCGACATTGCGTCAAGCGGCGATTAGGAAATTGAGTGTTTGTGGATGCCCCCAAGGGGGAGTCTTATCACCACTTTTATGGAATCTCGTAGCAGATACGCTATTGAGGCAACTCAATAATAGCGGTTTTCCTACTTATGGTTTTGCCGACGACTACCTAACATTGTTAGTCGGTATGTGCATCAGCACCCTTTTCGACCTGATGCAAAACGCTCTTCAGGTAGTTGAGGGTTGGTGTCGCCAATATGGCCTTTCGGTAAATCCGAGTAAAACATCTATTGTTCTTTTCACGGAAAAGCGAAACCGTAATGGTGTTCGAACTTTACGTCTCTTTGATTCTGAAATCAATGTGACTGAACAGGTAAAGTACGTTGGAGTCATTCTTGATTCCAAGCTTTCCTGGACACCTCATGTTGAGTTCAGAATCAAGAAAGCTTGTATGGCCTTCGGGCAATGCCGGCGAACCTTTGGTACAACTTGGGGTCTAAAACCCAAGTATATCAAATGGATCTACACAACTGTTGTTCGGCCAATATTGGCCTATGGATGTCTTGTGTGGTGGCAAAAGGGTGAAGTGAGAACGGTCCAATCAAAGTTAGGCCATCTCCAAAGGATGTGCTTAATGGCGATGTCTGGAGCGTTCTCTTCAACTCCCACGGCAGCGCTCGAAGTTCTCTTTGACGTTGTCCCACTACACATTCATCTCAAACAAGAAGCACTTTCTTACACTTACCGTCTATGGGTACTCGGTTTACTAGAGGAAACTCCTGTGAACCGCAGTTCAACACACACCTCGTTGTTTCCACTTTTGGTGAATTGGGACAAAGTTGTCCTTGCTCCAAGTGATCTTACAATTGCTTGTAATTTTCCATATAGGACATTTTCCACGAAATTCCCTTCCCGGGAAGAGTGGACATCTGGTTATCTGGAGAGAAGTATTTCAGACGGCATCGTATGTTACACTGATGGCTCCCTTCTAGAAGGTCGAGCAGGTGCTGGTGTTTATTCTCGTGAGCTAAGGCTGTATCAGTCTTATTCACTTGGCAGACACTGCACCGTTTTTCAGGCCGAAATCTTTGCTCTTATGTGCGGAGTGCAATCAGCACTTCAGCAGCACGTAATGGGCAAAGTAATATACTTCTGTTCAGATAGCCAGGCTGCTATTAAAGCACTTGCTTCGGCCAACTCCAGGTCGAAGATAGTTATCGCTTGTCGAACTCAAATTGAGGAGCTGAATTCAGCAAACGCTGTTCACCTTGTATGGGTACCTGGCCATTCTTCCATCGCTGGAAATGAATTGGCTGATGAGTTAGCTCGCACTGGAGCATCACATGACTTCATTGGCCCTGAGCCAGCTATTCCGGTATCCAAGTGTTGGATGAAGCTTCAGATTGACACCTGGGCTGCCACTCAGCACAAACAATACTAGAATAGTTTGGAGTCATGTCGTCAAACAAAATTGTATTGTACTGAGCCATCTCTAGGGGTGGCAAAGTATCTAACAAATCTGTCAAAGCAGAATTGCAGCTTGCTGGTCAAAGTATTGACTGGCCACTGCCGACTCAGCTATCACATGGCGAATATTCAGCAAGCTGATTCATTTGCATGTGATAGCTGTGAATCCGATTATGGAACTTCGTATCATTTAATATGTAACTGTCCAGCTTTTGCGCAATTGCGTTTCCGAGTACTCGGGAAACACTTATTAAGTGAAACTGACTTCAGAAACCTGAATCTTCAGGACGTTCTGTTGTTCTTGACCCGCTGTGGTAAAGAGCTATAGGCTCTCTTTACGCTTTATGAATTATCACAGTGCCCTTCTCAGGGCGCTGTTCGAACCCATTGTGGCACGCTTATGCGTTATTACAGTGTCCTTTTCAGGACGCTATGTGAACCCATTGTGGTACGCTTTTGCGAGTATGACGATCCTATTCCCTTACCTGTCCTTTCCCATCTCCTATCCTTTTTCCTTCCCTTCTCCGTCAGGTAAATGATGAATAGGCTCGTGTTCATGGCGATGGCACAAATTTCCCAAATGGAGGAGAACGTGCCTCTAGAGCCGACCTACTGATACCTGATATTTCTATATTGGCAATTTTGATTTTATTAAAAGGGAAATAATGCATTTTCTATGTGTTGTTAAAATTTAATAATAAAAGAATATGGCTCTGTTTCCTCAAGACTATCAAATTCATAACGACTGCGATAAGCACGAGAACTTCAAAGCTAGCTTGAAACAAAAATATATGTTTATGATTTTTAGGTTGCATGCAGTGAAATAGGATATTCAATTTTCTTATCACTGATGCGTTAACAGTTCATCCCAATCAGACCTTTCAACCTGCTTCCGCAGTTTTACCACTTCAACAGTCCGTTCATTTCGCAGGTTTATTTTTCTTTGCAAAACAAGGGATAAAATTACGTCCTATAGGAAGCAATTCACGCCACGCACGCAAGCAGCAGACAGCACCAACCAAGACAAGTCCGAATATTTTATTCATGTTTATTTGCAATGCAATTTATATCAATTTGGCGCAATAATAGTCTAAACTTTGGCCGGTGGCTGCCCGAGAGACAGAGCACGAACGGCGAGGTTAACGCTATATCCCACATTCTTCTGTTCTTCGTGTAAGTTGCGAAGGGGAAGCGATTTTCCAACAAAGTGATGAAGTAAGGTTACTTTATAGACGCCGGAAAGTTGATAAAAACTTGATTTAAAATTCGAAACCGAGCGGAAGACTTCCCGCTGGTTTGTTGGAGAAGTTGCACACTTCATGAAATGGCGAACCAGAAAACAATATGCTTGTTCGGTTTGCAGCGAGATTGTCGGGTTTTATGGGCGCCACGTAATACTGAATGCTATATCAATTACAACGGGGATGAAACACGCACTTTTGCAGTCATTCGCACCATGGGATATTAATTCAGATTCACAAGACGGAGGGTTGCTGGTGCTTGTGAGTTGAATTAGGAGTTTGAGAACAGCGGTAATGAGCGAATGTTTATGGCCTTTAAATTTGAATATAGCACCAGTGGAGAAATTGTAATCGCTCTTTGTAATGAAATTATTTTCTCATCAATGAAGGTCATAAAATTTCATTCCGTACCAATTGTAGATGCATATTTAATATGGTTTTGCAAAGTACTTCAGAAACATTGTGTAGTGTGCAACTCTAAATCGCTACCGTGAAATCACCCATTACGCAGATCCATTACCTCCAGTGACAACACGCGTCTTATCGCCCGAACCGCTCCACTGCTACTGAATGACTGAGGCTCCTGATCGGGCAGCGGTGATCGTGGCCGAGTACATGATATAGAGTGGCGTACGGTGCTGGCATCTCACCCCACACATCCCCCTTTCTCTCTGGGAGAAAGTTGTTAAAATAGAAATTCTCTATGGAATTAAGATTTAACCCTCGAGCGACCGCGCTGTTGTACAGTGGTTTTTCGATTTTGTCACGGTTCTATTTAAACACGCTCGATTATAGCACGATATTTTTTTCAATTATATCACGTTATGATAATCAACAGAAATATTGCTCAAAATAATACTACAAACTAAACTGCACATATAAGTCTTCCTAGAAATGATATTCTGCAAATCAGTATACGGTTCTGTGTATTAAAAGTGGATCACAGGCTGTAGGCCGGACTCGATTATCCAGATTTACATCTTAAAACTTCTCAATTATTTATGTAACAAATGGAATGATGTACAAAGCCGTAACTTTCACTAAGTATTCTTCAAAGTTGGTCTAACAAAATGTTTGATAAAAAATCTCGTAAACCACCCCGTAGAAAGCTTAAGAAGTGGTGTGAATTTCATTATTCTCCTTGTTGGATCACACCGTTGGAAGGAGATTCTCTTAAACCCGCGGATTTCGACTAACTGTCTCTACTTACGGGTCCACCACACCCCCTTTTTGGCCCTTCATACAGCGGTATGTTGAATTCAAAGTGGTAATGAAATTTAATCTTTGCTGTTAAGTGGAACTGCATGCATAGCTAAGACTCAAGTTAGGATGGATGCTATCTACTACATACATATAATAACACTCACTTTGTACTCAGCATTAGCGTGGTGCTGACGGTGGTGGCCAACCGCGCGAGTTACGAAAGGTTAAAAACATTTCATGATAAACCCCGACTAAAAATAAGTTCCTGTAAACCTTGCATAAGTAATTAAACACAGAAACATTTCCTAGTGTGACCATATTGGGAAACTTGCTCATTTACACTTCAAACACAGACAAACGTGGAAAATGGAGCATCTTCCAAATATGGCTAATTCGATATTTTTGTGCCATTAATGTTTACTGACTACTGTGGCTGTTTTTTTTTTAAACATTTCTGATTTACAACGGTTTTATACCGATTCTTTTCATTTGTTGTTAGAGCTATGATCGGATTGAGCTTCTTACTTTTTATTAAATTCAACGATGATTCAACGTTTGGGGAATCAGCTCAAATTATACTTTTTGCTTACTTGTGTAGGACTGCCGTTCCTAAATCCTAATACAAAAGCAACGAGAATATTGTCGAATCTTTTTCGTATCATTCGCATTTTATTGTTTTTTTACAAACCATTCTTTGGTAATAGACTTGCTACCACTTAGCTACACGAATCTATCCAGCATTTTAATAGCTCTGGCCTTTCTTGTGCAACTTTCAGTCGATCTCAAGTAACAAACGGATTTCATTAGATACCATAAGGCTGTCATCCCCATGCTAACCCACAGTAAGTTAACGAGCCAACATTTTTGATATCGACAGTGAGCTGCACCTGGCAGCTCAAAGTTTATAAATACAGCGTCGCATCATGACTGAATAACCGATGCACCAAACCAAAACAAAAAGAAATCCAATTTGGTGATCTGTATTCTGTTTTGTACTTGGCAAATGCAGCACTTCATCGTTTCATCAATGTCATTTCGATTCAATCAACACGATTTGTATTCCCAATACTCACGGTGAAATAAAATGCGGATATGCCTCAGAGCATAATAATTTCTAAAATTTTACTTTGAGATTAGTTAAAATTATCACATTTCTTCTAGCGAAAGATACTTTTCATGCCATTGAAGAAACTTCTCTGACTTTGGATTAGATCAAGATTGAGAAAAAAATATGAGCTGTCAAAAACCCCATGATCATCATCAACCGTAAAGCTGGTTAAACTGGCTAAACTTAATACGGTTTGCAAAAGTCAATTCACTGCATATGAAAGTAACCGATCCTTAAACCTCTCTTTTACAGTATTTCGACCGGTAATCCTCATAACATACATCAGCAAATCTTCAGATACTACTAGTATCAGATACTAGTCTTCAAAACTCGTTTCTTACCACACGGAGGTCCTCGAAGTTTTATTCTAATTTACTATAAAGTGGTTTTCTCTACATATTTCTTATTTATCCACAAGCGATCGGTAACCTTCATTTTGCATCACGTTGGGTACAGCTCGCTGACTTAGTTTACGGTTTGGGTCAAAAAATGAGGGTTGAAACTTGCTTTTTTTTGTCCATAACCAAGCGGTCCTCAAAACTCGCTTCTTATTCGCCGCCAAGCAGTCCTCAGAACTCGCTTCTAATTTGACCCTAAGCATTCCTAATAACTCGCTCCTTGTTCATCCCTAACTGGTCCTGAAAACGCGCTTCTTGTCAGTCGCTTAGCGGTCCTCAAAACGCTTTTATTTTTCCCAAGCGGTCCTCAAAAAATCGCTTCTTGTTCAAAACCAAGCGGTCCTCAAAACACGCTTCTTATTCGACCCCAAGCGGCCCTTACAACTCGCTTCTTGTTTATCCCAAACTATCCTATTTTCCCAAGCGTTCCTCGAAACTCGCTTCTTGTCCATGACCAAGCGGTCATCAAAACACGCTTCTTGTTTATCCCAAGCGGTCCTCAAAACTCGCTTTATACCAATCGTTAAGCGGTCCTCAAAACTCGCTTCTTATTTTTCCCAAGCGGTCTTCAAAACTCGCTTCTTGTCCATAACTAAGCGGTCCTCAAAACTCGCTTCTTGTCTATCCCAAGCAGTCCTCAAAACTCGCTTTTCACCAATCGAGAAGCGGTCCTCAAAACTCGCTTCTTATTTTCTCAAGCGGTTCTCAAAACTCGCTTCTGATTTATTCCAAGCGGTCCTCAAAACTCGCTTTTTACCTATCGCCAAGCGGTCCTCAAAACACGCTTCTTGTTTGACGTTAAATGAACGTGATATTCATTCAAGCAGTTCCCAGGGCCAACATGGTACTCCATTTTGACGTTTGGCGGTGCGCCGATAACTGAAAATGTATTGCACCTACTGGACTTGCAGTTAATAAGCATTGTAGGTAATTTACTTGCACTGACCGAACGTCTACTGTAGTTAGTAGGTCAGCATCTTAAACATCAAACTATTGCATGTTTTATACACACAATGAAGAAGGAAATGATTGCCAAAAACCCAAAATCCTGATGTTTATATGAACAGTGATTACAATTAAAAGGTTTGAAAAGTAAGAAAAAAACTGTCAAACTTAAAAAAACAGTCGGCCAAATTAGTAAATATTTTTTTTGTGTGCATCGAGCACCTCTTACTTTGGCCATGGAATAGTCAATGACATTTTTTCACCGTGTTGCTTCCTCTCTCTTTTCCAAATGTGGTCACTGTTTACACAAAATGCGACCGAAAGTTCACTGGATGTTCACCGAATCTCTCCGGATGCGAGATGTGAGAAGTGATTTCAGTAAACACGGCCCGTATAGTTACCATTTCACACCTTGCTGTTAGTTTGCGTGTGACGTCATCGTGGATAAGTTCTCAACTGTCCGACAGTCGAAACAATCGTAACCGCCCGGCCCCGTTGTTTATTTTTCGGCAATTTTATTCCCAGCTAGCACATCCTCTCACTTGAATTGTTCGCTGTTCACCTACCTAAAATTTTGTCACTTTACACTCCCGCAAACAAACAATTTCCCCGTATTGGCCGGTCTATTTTCATCCACGCAATGGGTGATTTCTTGTTTAGGCTCGATTTTATTGCCACGGCAAAACCTGGCAGGATCGCCAATGTGCAACTCTAAATCGCTACCGTGAAATCACCCATTACGCAGATCCATTACCTCCAGTGACAACACACGTCTTACCGCCCGAACCGCTCCACTGCTACTGAATGACTGAGGCTCCTGATCGGGCAGCGGTGATCGTGGCCGAGTACATGATATAGAGTGGCGTACGGTGTTGGCATCTCACCCCACACATGTAGTGTATGACTCATATCATATTTTGCTTAAGGAAGTGATTAACACTAAGTTTATTTTCACTGCTTAGATAAAATATTTGGTATTGAAAAAAATTAAACATTTTCACTGCCTTTTGCTTTACACTGGCATAGTCTAAATTTGATATAGCTAAATAGTTCAACTGTTCTTGAAAAATGTAAAACTTGCATTAAACGCATTCTTTTTTTTCTATCCCATGTGTTTTTCATAGATCTGAAATACCTTCAAATGACAAATGGTTAAATTCATCCGACCTGAATTTTGCGGTCAATAATAACTGAGTTTTGTACACAAGATGAGTGATTATCGTCTCCTGGAAAATTACAGTTTTCTCTGGTATAAAAAATCATTAATCAAATCCACATCTCAATCTCTGTCTCGTCCACCCCACAGACAAGCGCGACTCAAGCTCGCCCGGAGCGGACGATGACCGCGGTGCAGATCCGGACGATTCCTGCGAGCCAACGGCCATCGACTGCAACGATAAGCTCAAGTCTTCCCCGGGCTCGTCCGACTCGCTCCTGAACGGGGGCATCGGAGCAACCGGACTGGGCAGCCTAGCCAACAATAAGCAGCGTCGTTCGCGAACCAACTTCACACTGGAACAGCTGAACGAACTGGAACGGTTGTTCGAGGAAACGCACTATCCGGACGCGTTTATGCGGGAGGAACTCAGCCAGCGGCTGGGACTGAGCGAGGCGAGGGTGCAAGTAAGTATAGGATTGGAGTGGGATACAGGCTCACCCAGTGTACCAGTTTTCTCTATTTTGGTAAAAAGGGGGAAGCTGGCTGGTTGTCAGGAAGGTGGTAATTGAGTTTTATTGACTGGCTATAACTATTACATGGGATTACATGACGGGGTTAAACGCTTCGACGGGGTGTGGAAAAGGGTGAGAAATGCGTGTACTTTTTATAGACCACTTTAACAAATTGAATGGCAGATTTGTGAATCTGTTTGAATTAGGCTGAACGGAATTTGATGAAATAACTTTGAGCTTCACTGCCACTGGAACTGGATTTTCTCGTGGCATCATTTTCAAAATTTTAAAATAAAGCGCTATGAAGTCAACTCCGCTAACAGAGCCTGTGGAGTACCAGGGCGCCCTCCACGGTATTTTTCCCTTACTGCGCTAACCGGAGCAATAGTGCAGTGCACCTTGTGTTTCTTCGAGATAATCAGCTGCCCGTCTTTAGTCTCAAACTTGAGTCTGAATAAGGTCGGGATTATGAAGATCTTATTAATTATTTTAAATTTTCGCATTATGAGATTTACACAGTGTATTCTGTGTACCCTCGCCTTTGGCGTTTTCCAAACGATATCGAACTGGTTTTATTGTTGCTGTTCTTTGTTGTGCTGTGATTGCAAAGAGTTTAATCTTGCCTAGTTTGGGTGTAGTGGCTACGGTTAGGATAGCTCAGGTTAATCTTCAGAATAAAAGCAACGACCAATCTTTGCAGACTTATGCAAAATGGAAAAGTCCAAGAACCTTACTTTCGTAAGGGGAATTTCTATCTAGGAAACTTTGTGAACCCGGTGTTGCTACTTTCAGTAAAAATGAAATGGCAAACTCGCGTGTCATGCCTCGAGCCTGTATGCTTTTCAACAACGCAATCGATGCTACACTCGTCTCTGAATTAACCACCAGAGATGTATGTGCTGTCACAATTGATGTATCCGTTGGAAACCTCAACAGGGAATACGTCTATTGTTCGGTTTATTTACCGCATGATGAACCATCCCCTACGGATGCTTTCAAACAAGTCATCGCATACTGTACTTCAAAAGGCTTTCCGCTGATTATTGGCAGTGATGCTAATGCTCACCATATCATCTGGGGCATCAGACATTAACGTGAGAGGCTCCGATTTGAAAGAATACTTAAGTAGTACAGATCTTGGATTACTTAACATAGGTAACCGCCCAATCTTCATGGTATCTGCTAGAGAGGAAGTGTTAGACATAACGCTTTGCTCTAGTAGAATTAGTCACGAGCCGTCTAATTTGCATGTGTAAGATGAAGAATGTTTATCTGATCATCGCTATATCTTGTTAGAACATGTGAATGTTACTTCGCAAACTTTGCGTTTCAGGAACCCCCGGTCAATAAACTGGGATCTGTTTACTGATTTGGTTGCAGCCAAATTCTATGGATACTCACCATCTATTGACACTCCAAGTGAGTTAGATGATGCCGTTGATACTACAACTTTTTTTTACAAGCTTTTGAGCTACGGTCTGTAAAGACCACAAGGGGAATCCCTTGGTAGAACTCTGATCTGGCCAAGCTCAGGAAACAATGTAGAAGGAGTTGGAACAGACGACGTTCGGCTGATTCGAAGGCTTTCAGGTCGGCTCGCAAGGCCTACAGGAAAGCTCTCCGGTCTGCTGAACGATCCGGCTGGCAAAAACCTTTGTAAAAATGTTTCCAGTTTGAGTGAAGTCAGTCGGTTGAACAAAATCCTTGTGAAATTTAAGGATTTCCGATTGAACGAACTTCGTTTGTCAAATGACCATTTCACTTCCTCTGATGAGGAAGTTTTGAAATGTTTATTCAGTACACACTTCCCCGGAGCACAGAGGTCCAATTTTAAGAAAAGCTGGCAGAAACTCAATTTTTGTATATGTCTTTAATGGGATACAGTATATTGAGCATTCATCCATAATACCAGGAGCACTAACTGGCATTTAAAAAATGGAAATATTGATTTTGTATCTTGTTACAGTACTGAATAGCTGCTAATGAAAAAGTTCTGAATTTTTGATGAAGAACACAAACAAGTTCAACCACTACAAAAGTCTATTGATATAAGTAATACAATTGCTTTCACAAGTTTATTTGTAAGTTCTTGTGTATATCAGACATCTGCAATGGAGCAAGAGATCAAAATAACACTTTTGGCTTCAAAATTGACATTACATGTCATTAATACGAAAAATTCTTACAGTTCGACTTCAATGTGTCTTACAAATCGCTCCCTGCTACTCTCCGCGCGGAGATTCCGTTCAAATGCTCGTTTATGTATGCAGAATCGGTTAAAGAGAAAAATGCAACTGCCAAGAGCTGCCAAAACAATAGCGCCACGATGATATGTGTATACAAAAATTGTATAAAAAACATCAATTTTGTTCAGATTTTGTTCGAAGGAATCGACAAAAAATGAAAATGCCTTTGAAATGAAATTGAGCGCTAAATCATGTTCCAATTAGAGGTGTGCGTCGCCGCGCCGCGCCGCGCCGATGGGAAATCGGCGTGAATCGGCGTGCGGCTCCCCAAGCCAACAAGAATCAAAAATACTATATTTTTTAAACGGGGATAGGTAAAGGGGGGTTATACTCATGCACTGGTGGAAAAAGTTTATGGTTATGTTGTTTGAAGCCGATCCAGGAAGCATCGGCGTGTCGGCGTGGCAAACGGCGGCGGCGGCGGCGTGAAAGCCGCACGCCGATCGGCGTATCCCTTCTCAGAAAGGGTACCATCATCAAAATCAAAAAAAATCTGCAGCAGCACATAGCTAGATGTCCATTTGTTGCAATCCAATCATTAGAAAGTAGTTTACTTTGTTCATAATTGTTTGAGAAGCCCCACGCCGATGCACGCCGATTTTACGCCGAATATTCGGCGCACACGTCTAGTTCCAATACACTCATATAGGCTAAAACTAGCAGACTACTATGATTTTACAATTTTTGCCAGGTATTTTCAAATCCGGACCACTGTGCGGAGGTGCGGATATTACATCTTCGGATGAACCAGATGTCGTAGTAACCCAAGGTATATTCCAAAATCTTGACGGGATATTTCTGTAAAGTTCATTCCGAAAGTAGGTCGTGCGTTGTATGCAGAAGCAAAGAGTTTCAGACCTACCTACCTTTTTTGAACGCATTATGGATCATCACATACCTACGTGATGTTCATCTGACCAACGTTCCTATTCATGTGAACCAACATGCCTACCAATCTGGTTAGGGGCCGTCCATATACCACGTGGACAGCTTTTTTTTACTTAATCATTTATTTAAGGCTCATGCGCCAACAGGCATAACGGAGCCGAATTCAGTTAAAACTATTTACAATTTCATGTTTTTGTCTTATAAACTATGTTAGTTTTGGGGAACCGAAAAACTCGCGGTTTGGTCGAGGTTAGGGGGAACAAAAATATTTGAGGAAAGGATAGGGTGATGGGGCTTTTCGTTGACACGTGACAGCTAAGTGTGGCGTATTGCTGCTGGTCAAACGTAGAGTGGACAAACAACCTGTAACGATACAAACAGACGATTTTCGAAGGGACACGAGGTGGACAAGTGGAGCAACAAGACTGGGTATATCAAACAAAACGTGGACAGCTTGGAGGGGGGAGGGGGTTAGCGAAAAGTCCACGCTTGTCCATGGAGAGGGGAGTGGGGGTTCGTCAAATGTCCACGTGGACAACATTAACATATAAATTAGGAAACAATAATCAACAAACGAAACAAATTATGTCGCATTATTGATGAGACTCTCTTTAACAGTTCTTTCAAACATTTTATTTTATTATACAAAAAAAATATGGTACTGATTCACAGACTAATAATTATTTGTTTTGAATTATCAGAATTTCTAATTACTTAGTTTTCTTCATCGAGGAATATACTGGAGATTTAAAATGGAGTGTAGACCATGCAAATGTTGGTGTTTCAGTCAGAAAATTTTCTTTGAAGTTCTGTATGAATTTTTCTAAGTTTCATATCAATTTTTTAAGCTACTTCAAAGTTTCAAAATACATGTAGGGATTTGCAGGCTTATCTCAAAAGCTTTTTTGTAGGTTCCTTTAAAATTTAAGATGTTTCTAAAGGATATTGAAGTCTAAGCCTCACCAATACAATTTAGTTGCTATAAATTTTGGTTTTTGTAAGAATCTAAGAAATATAATCTTATCTCAACAAAAATATAAAATTTAAAATGACCTTATCTCAACAAAACAATCAGACAATCATAGATTGAATAAATATTCTTAAAAAACACCAGAAAATGTACAGACTAAACATTGAACAATCACTAACATTAGGCGATAGACATTACACGAAAAACACCCAATGAAGAATTTCCGTTTGACGAAAATTTTTCACCAACTGGAGCAAGAATAGAACCCACACTCTCACAAACATTGAGCTGAATTAAAAACAATGTTGAAAACTTGTAGGTACCTATTTTGTGCTACTTGTTTGTATTCTATGTAAAGCTATAGAATATTTGTATTTTATAAAGTTTTCAACTATATTCAAGACATGATTTACGAAAAAAAAATTTAAAAAAAAACTTTTCAAAATTATTTTCTATTTTTTAGAAATGTGAAAAAAAAAAATTTTCTGATGTCCACGTGGACAATGGGGGAGGGGGGTAGGGGTCAATGAAAAATCCACGCTTGTCCACGGGGAGGGGGGAGGGGGTCAAAAACCATGAATTTTCTGTCCACGTGGTATATGGACGGCCCCTTAGTCCACTGTGACTCTTTTACACAAGGTTGTTTACGATATCGAGAAAGCATTCGCTCAAAAGCAATTCTGCTTGGGTGTTTTCTTAGATATCGAGGGTGCCTTTGACAACGTGCCCTTCGATGCCATATTGGAAGCCGCATTTCGAATGATTTCCTATTGGATTCACCAAATGCTCAAAAACCGACATCTCTTCTCGACATTGCGTCAAGCAGCGATTGGGAAATTGAGTGTTTGTGGATGCCCCCAAGGGGGAGTCTTGTCGCCGCTTTTGTGGAATCTCGTAGCAGATGCGCTATTAAGGCAACTCAATAATAGCGGTTTTCCTACTTATGGTTTTGCCGACGACTATCTAACATTGTTAGTTGGTATGTGCATCAGCACCCTTTTCGACCTGATGCAAAGCGCTCTTCAGGTAGTTGAGGGTTGGTGTCGAGAATGGATTACTGCACGAATTAATACTGGCCTGCTTACTCTCACGCAAAATTTGACGTTTGAGAGATGTCGACACCGCTCAAACGTCAAATTTTCTGTTAGAGTAAGCAGGCCAGAAAAAAATCGTGCAGAAGTTCATTGATTAATACAAGAAAAAAATCTATTGTTTTTTTTTTTGCAAAGGTGAAACCGTAATGGCGTTCGACCTTTGCGTCGTCTCTTTGATTCTGAAATCGATGTGACTGAACAGATAAAGTATGTTATGGAGTTATTCTTGATTTCAAGCTTTCCTGGACACCTCACATTGAATTCAGAATCAAGAAAGCTTGTATGGCCTTCGGGCAATGCCGGCGTACTTTTGGTACAACTTGGGGTCTAAAACCCAAGTATATCAAATGGATTTACACAAGTGTTGTTCGTCCAATTTTGCCCTTTGGAGGTTTTGTGTGGTGGCAAAAGGACGACGTGAGAACGGTCCAATCAAAATTAGGCCATCTCCAAAGGATGTGCTTAATGGCGATGTCTGGAGTGTTCTCTTCAACTCCCACGGCAGCGCTCCAAGTTCTCTTTGACGTTTCCCCACTACACATTCATCTCAAACAAGAAGCACTTTCTTGCACTTACCGTCTACGGGTACTCGGTCTACTAGAGGAAACTCCTGTGAACCGCAGTTCAACACACCTCGTTGTTTCCACTTTTGGTGAATTGGGACAAAGTTGTCCTTGCTCAAAATGATCTTACAATAGGACAGATTTGTGAAGTACTAGATTTGTAGTAATGAGCTGAATTTTAGTATGGTGAGAAGGCCAATTCTCCGTTTCTGCAATGAAATGGTTCAAAAAGCGTGGGTATTATGATTCCTTGCCTAATTTAATGCTGTTTGAGCCAAACTTTGAGTAACCGTGTTGTTGTTTTCTCCATTTTATGCAACATAAACAACAAAGTTATCCAAAGTTTTGCTCAAACAGCATTAAATTAGACAAAGAATCACAATACCCACGCTTTTTGAACCATTTCTTTGCAGAAACAGAGAATTGACCTTCTCACCATACAAAAATTCAGCTCATTACTTCAATTCTAGTACTACACCGAACGTGCCCCATTGCTTGAAATTTTCCATATAGAACATTTTCCACGAAATTCTTTTCCCGGGAAGAGTGGACATCTGGTTATCTGGAGAGAAGTATTTCAGATGGCATCGTATGTTACACTGATGGCTTCTTTCTCGAAGGTCGATCAGGTGCTGGTGTTTATTCTCGTGAGCTAAGGCTGC
The DNA here is from genome assembly GCF_035046485.1 of Aedes albopictus. Lineage (NCBI taxonomy): Eukaryota > Metazoa > Arthropoda > Insecta > Diptera > Culicidae > Aedes > Aedes albopictus. The sequence goes on along the minus strand of NC_085137.1, from coordinate 49,032,271 downwards.
ATCAGTCTTATTCACTTGGTAGACACTGCACCGTTTTTCAGGCCGAAATCTTTGTTCTTATGTGCGGAGTGCAATCAGCACTTCAGCAGCACATAATGGGCGAAGTAATATACTTCTATTCAGATAGCCAGTCTGCTTTTAAAGCACTTGCCGGCCAACTCCAGGTCGGAAATAATTATTGCTTGTCGAACTCAAATCGAGGAGCTGAATTCAGCAAACGCTGTTCATCTTGTATGGGTACCTGGCCATTCTTCCATCGCTGGAAATGAGTTGGCTGATGAGTTAGCTCACACTGGAGCATCACATGACTTCATTGGCCCTGAGCCAGCTATTCCAGTATCGAAATGTTGGGTAAAGCTTAAGATTAATACCTGGCCAGCTACTCAACACAAACAATACTGAAATAGTTTGGAGTCATGTCGTCAAACAAAATTGTATTGTACTGAGCCATCTCTAGGGGTGGCAAAGTATCTAACAAATCTGTCAAAGCAGAATTGCAGCTTGCTGGTCAAAGTATTGACTGGCCACTGCCGACTCAGCTATCACATGGCGAATATTCAGCAAGCTGATTCATTTGCCTGTGAGAGTTGTGAATCGGATTATGGAACTTCGTATCATTTAATATGTAACTGTCCAATTTTTGCACAACTGCGTTTCCGAGTACACGGAAAATACTTATTAAGTAAAACTTACTTCAGAAACCTGAATCTTCAGGACGTTCTGTTGTTCTTGACCCGCTGTGGTAGAGAGCTATAGACTCTATTTCGCTTTTAAGCGTTATCACAGTGCCCTTCTCAGGACGCTATGTGAACCCATTGTGGTACGCTTTTGCGTGTATGACGATCCTTTTCCCTTACCTGTCCTTTCCCCTGTCCTATCCTTTTTCCTTCCCTTCTCCGTAAAGGTAAATGATGAATAGGCTCGTGTTCATGGCGATGGCACAAACTTCCCAAATGAAGGAGAACGTGCCTCTGGAGCCGACCTGCTGATACCTGATACTGAGGGGGAGTATGGCCGAGCGTTACGGTCCATACAAATATTTTAGGGTTTTTATACAAAAAAGCGTTACGGAGACCCCTCTCCCGGTCTAAAAATGTCAATTTTAGCGTTACGTAATAAATGGATGCTGCCAAATACCAAGTGTATAGAGATAGGGAAATCGACACAGGCCGCGCACAAGACCTGGGGGACCGAAAGCGATTGGCCAAGTGAAAAATGCTGCTTCATCCCACGTACCTTTAGAATTGTAGACTACCAAGTATCTAAGTATGTTTGGTATTTTTTTTAGAACTTTTATAGTAGTTTTTGACAAACATTTGGCTCAATTTTCCTTATTGCATTGCATTGTGCATACAACCTTATATTCAGTATTCCGCACTAACGTAGTGATATGTATCCCATAAACAAAATAGCTATAAAGATGTCACATTAACACTGTCGCTCTCTTACAATCCCATTATCGGTCTTATGTTGCACATCCTCGGTCCTCCCCCTGTTTAACATCCCAGCGCACCATGTCTTTTTCGGCTCTTGCCCAAATCTCGGTTCGTGTAAAAAGAGCCATTCAATTAAATTAATTTGCTCAACATTATGTAGTGAATTTAGCGCGTTACGTAAATCGGACATTAATTTTCCACTAATTGATTGGATTGCTTCTTCCACAGCTATCGTTTTCTGTGTACTATCCTCTTTCATATTGTGAGGGTATGCTATTTATCTGAGGCTGCCATTCTTGAAAACATTTTCATACCGGGATTCCAGCTATAGTAGCATAGTGCAGGGTGCCCTTTTTTCTTGGCATGGAAGATAGGTATGTCAACGGAGAGCTCTTTTCTGCTAAGCTGGAATCGCCATACCCAAGTGGTATCCATACGGTTAATTCTTCTCTGCGAAGTTGATGTGTGGAGGATTATTTATCGTCCAGTGATGAAATAGCTATTTTCTTTTATTCTCGCAGAGAAGGCTCTTCAATGTAGAAACTTACGTTGATGCATCTCCCTCGCCGTCGATCTCGGAGCTAAAAGGTCGTTTATCTTTCGCAGATTTTGTTTCTCGCAATTAGCTGAATTATAGTGACCACTTGACGTTGCTTCTGGGGAAGTTTGGCCATTGCTCAGGCGAACCAGGGGGACCCACGATGGTGATGAACAAAGAAATCGAGTTTGAAGCAATTTATATCAATTTTCCTGCTAGCTGTTAAATTAACTGTGAGTTATGGGTCAGCGGGAATCATAACTCGTGAGTGGGATGCACTCCACTCTAGAGTCTTGGTCGGTCCTAGCTTAGTGTTGAGCATAGAATAGAAAGAAATGTAGAAGGGAAAGGAAACTGACTGACCGGAACACCCTCCACCCACACCAGTATCATCATCAGAGGGCAGTAAATGAACTTGGATGGGTTGGAAAACTCAACCGAACTGTAAAAAGCTTGTGTAACGAGGATTTATGTTCAATTTGGCGCTACTAAGTGGTTGAGAGTTACTGAAGATTATTCACTATCGAATCGAAGGAAATGTCATGCAGTGTTGTTAAATGTTATAATTGCAATCAGAGGGCATGCTATAGTTGCCTCATGATAAGCACGAAAACAAAAATTACTCCTGAATTGATCTTCTAAGGTATGGGTCAGCTCTGATGAAAGTCGTTGATTTCCATTCGAATTGATCTAACACTACAAGTAAAATCTCACATGCATTTTCTTTATTTTCAGGTCTGGTTTCAAAACCGACGGGCTAAATGTCGAAAACACGAAAATCAACTGCACAAAGGTAAGCTATGTTACTATGCTTGTGCTAAAATGTCTGAAAACCAATCGTATGCTCAAGTCCAGTCAACATGCAATTCAGTTCATTAAGTATTTAAATAATCAGCCTAATTCGATTTGCAAGCGGTGATTTGTTAATCGTAAATTTTCAAACAACATCCAACATTCACCCCCTTTACTCTGATCAAAATGCGTACGGGGTACTTCCCTTTGCACGTGCTCGTGTCAGTAGTAGGTACGCTACGTACGTACGTACGTACGCATCCGGCCCCCTCTCAGATGCAAACCGTGTCTAAAAGCCAGATTGCAAATGTAAACATTCAATATTCGAATTCGATAAATTTATTAGCGAACGGAATTTATGTTTATTCATCTGAACACCACTCGAATTTTACGCCAATTCTGCCCGCTCTGCCACCAGCGAGTCATCCCCAGAAGTCTAACCCAGAAGCAATGGAAGGGTATAATGTACATTCCAAAAGGCAAATTTTGGGATTTTCTGCGTTTTCTTCACTGTGAACGGCAACATATAAATTGGGAAGAAAAGGGGTTTCCACTACCCGGCTCACGCTCCCAAGTGCCGCCCCGTGACGCTAACCGCAGAAAGATTGAATAAATAACACTTTCCAGCATTCACAATGAAAATTGACCCATGGCCCTGTGTAGGCACACATACATGCGTGCATACATGCAAACAGAAGCAAAAAAGGCATATGCTAAATTCGAAGTGTTGCCGAAGGATCCCAGAGTATATTGGTTGTCGTCATCCATTCTCGGGCGTAATCTAATTTCGAGCTCTATGAAAATTTTATTGAATTTCACCCCTCATATTTCATCGATGATTTAGGATTCAAATCTGCAGATATGATGAATTGAGAATTGGAGGATGGTACTTTTGCAGTTTAGCATCACAGTATTGAAATTATAGGGATTTTTGCAGCGGAACAATAGATGAACAAACGTCAAACCACAGACAAACAGACCACGCTTTTAACGATCATGTTAAATCTTCATGGTTTCGGTTTTCACAACCAGAGGCGCGCGCATCGTTTTTTCTTTGCGTTTGACGTTTCACACTAGCGCCTTCTGTTACGAAATTGCACAACGCAATGTTTCTTGAAACATTTCCACCAGGTGATGGTAGTGTGAAGTGGGTGATGGATTTTCACGAAAATTGTTCTAGGTGTTACGTCTGTTTGTCTGTGGTTAAACTTTCGCAAAAATAGATTGTCACACATCATTTCCCCATGGTATTAAGGTGTCATAATGCATCACGAAGCTGTCAAACGAATCATTAACTTTTTGCTTTTCAATGATTGTTTGCCTCGCGTTTTTGAAGTGATAAACAATTGTCAATTCTGCAGCAACGCAGCAGAAAAAGTATCATCGTAATCACTGCGAAAGAGCAAATAGAGTGATACTTTTTCATACGAAAATTCGCTTTGGTTGCAGAGAATCATCACTTTGAAATTTTGAGCCGCATATCCAACATGGCTGCCGATGCTGATGATGCCGTAAGAAGCCTTAAAAGTTTGGTCGATTGGAAGATATTGGGGAACCGTGTACTGGGACCATGAAAACATATCAGAAAAGGAATCTTTTTTTAAGAAATGAGATTGATTTTGCAAAAAAGTTGGTAAAAACTGCGTTTCAAGCGATCTCAGGCGCTGCGCAAAACTTTACGGAAGGACTCAAGCGTAAAGTTCGAGGAGACGGATCAACGGAGTTAAATCAACCATGTAGGGTAAATGTACCAATAGTGGTGCTATTTGTAGTTCCTTGTAGTAAAATAATTGAGTAAAATTAATAAAACCACAAAATAAAAAAATAAAAGCAAATTTAAATTTGCTAAAAAAAATGTAAAAACCATTGTTTATTTCATATTTTGCTAATAAATCACTTGCACCAACTATAGGTACACGGATCTTGTTATGGAGGTAAAATTTAACATTGGTTCCTATAGTGGCGCATCCCATTGAATTCTTATGGGACCCACCACTATAGGAACACTACCGCCACTATAGGTGCAAAGGAGTAAAAAATAAGAAAAATAATTGTTTAAAATAGTTTTTTCGGCAAATTTTGAACAAAAAACTGAATTCATGTTATTGATTAGATATGAGGCATCTATTAAAAATGACATTTGGAAGCTTTTTGGTCGAAATAGTGCTAAATTGCCATTACCACCACTATTGATACTACCTCACTAATGAAGCTTTTACCCTGTTTATGTTGATGTAAAGTAAATTAATGCTTTTCAACAATGAATTGCCTTTAGTTTGATAAGAAGTTGGAATGCATTATGTATTACTATGTGATTTTCTTTAGCTAAATTTTGCTAAATTTTGCGCATACCTTCTTTGATACAATTCTTCACTGCATCTACATGAGTAACTTTGCTAGGCTTTTTTCTTTTTGACTATTCTGAGAACTGTTTAAATCATGGTTTCCCAACCTCTGGGTCGCGAGGGACAGTAGTATATTTTACTGTAACAGGGTATTTCTATGGTGGGTCGCGAAAAGTACGTCTGCTGGCACAAACAGGATTTATAGCAAGCTTATTATATGTACTTTCTGATGTAATATTTTTTAGGGGGTTCAGTTTCAAATTTACTTGATTGTTATACCTATCTGATATAAGAAATCTACTTTTTCAAACTGAAATGCGTATATCAGCTCTGTAACACGATTTTGACTAATAACGTCTTCTAGATATTTCTTCTTTGGTTGACGTGAACAAGATTGCCGAAGTGAGCTTTACTGAGTAATGTATGGTTTAGAAAAAGTTTTATTCATGCTCCATCTTGATAAAAGTTTTATTTAGTTTATAGGGGTCCAAAATTCGACCGTTATCCTATATGTCAGGTTCAAAACACCTAAAATTACATGATGACATTTTGGATTTAGATTGATTTTAGAGAGCATCCATAAACGACGTAACATCGTATGGGAGTGGCTTCAAATATTCAGCACATAAAGAATCTTCACTTAAACAATAGTATGCATTTAAGTCCATCTAAGATTCCATCAACGTTTTACTGAGCAGCTCAACGGCACCCATTTTCCACCGGCCAAACAACCATCAGATTGTACTAAAACAGCATAAATTTGCATACATTATGTTGGCTGACTGGCTGTGCTTCGTCTGTTTACATTTTATTTGTCTGCCAATTTGGTTTGGCAAACAGTGTGGCAACAGCGTAGCCCTTCGCCATTTGTTGAGAGAGGAAAGTTATTCAAAATGCAATTTCTAAATTGATTGAATCCACGTCACACGGTGTATCCAAGACTTCTAAATAGGATAAACTTGGCCTTAAAACTTCCGTTTTTGACATTTTCATGAAATAAAAGCGAAACAATAATTACTATGCTAAATAACTGCAAGCAATTTGCAGTTCGGGTCGTTGGGAATCATTTGGGACCCCAAGAAACAATTTTAGGCCAAATAAATTTGAGGAAATTCTAGCCACCAGCAAAAATCTAAACAAAATATGTTTGGTTTAATGGTGGCTTTAAAACTTTCGTGAAACCTAAGTAGACTTCACACCGATACTTAAGAGTTCCAGTAAAACTTTTAATTCACCAATAAATTCTTCTTGTTGTCAGTACATTGCTGAAGAAGCATTCCTGCAGTCTTTCGTTAGATGCACCAATATTTAAAATCATAGATTTCCAAGAAGAATACACTATAATTGCGTTTCGGACCATTTTCCCCTTTATCCCTTTCCACGCATTAAACTTTGTCGACGATGGATGTCGCAGGCATAATGAGGCTACAAACAAATTTGTCCTGTCTCACCCTCGCCACCACTACGTCCTGTTATGACAGCCGTACCCTTGTTGCCATTGGAAATGTGGTTTTGATTTGCTGCTCATGTTGTTGGACGGTTGGTACTTGTATTGGTTATTTTTCCACTTGTTCCACCCGGAAGATGAATTCCCATACCCTTGGGTCCGCTGGTTGCGAAAAGTTTCCTGTTTAACGATTCATTAGATTGTGTCTGGATGCTAGTTTTGTACAGGGAGACCGGAATAGCTTTAATATGACCTTGCTGAGGCAATCGATCGACCGGCGGTACACGAGCTCATGTGCTCGACCAATCCCGTTAACGTCGAATATCCGCGTGTGCCGACTGCCGAGGCCCCCAGATTTTTCACTCAGCCAAAATAAATCTCTTTAGCAGCAGATTGAGGGATACGCCCAACTTCATGATGGGTCCCCAGGGGAATCTTCGCTATTAGATTAAGTGTATTGACTTGGCGTCGGTTGTTTTTTTTTTATTGTGACGGCCTGTAGACTTTGATACATCGATACAATTTACGATCTTTTACATCTATTATCGTAATTGTTTCTAAAGTGTATTATTCCATGACAAATGCTGTCACGGTGAATGATACTTGAGTTTTTGATTGGTGTCAAGTTGTATCAAACAATTTTTCTTAAAATGCTGACACTTTCTTTTATGTTAGTGTACATGAACTAGTATCTATAATTATGGATGAATACTTAGAGATGAACCAGCCTAGGGCTGAATATCTCTATAATAAAGTAATAATGAATATTAATAATAATAATTATGGATCAACAACACACGTCACACTCGCACTATGTTTTAATATCAAATTGCTGGAGCCATCATGGGGGTGGAAGCTGAGGTCCAGGTCAAATATTATCTCTTGGGCGACCATTGAAAAACACAACCCTCGGCGTAGACTGGCACTTGAGCCCAGATATCTAAATAGTTCTGTGTTTGCAGGAAATTATAATGCTGAACCCGCAGCTTCCGGAAGGTATGACCAGTTCCATGGGTTAGTATTGCTCAGTGAAGATAATTGTCAGACAAAAGAGGCACAAAACAAGCAACAAAGAAGGTGCGACGATTACTCTTTATCCCTACTGGTAACAGATAATGACATGATCTCGAAATTTTTTGTTGCAGACAAAACGGAAGCTGAATTTGTTGCGTACTTTTCAACTCGTGAATAATCAATTATTGCTAACCCAAAGTCGAAACTGTTTGATGATAGAGCTTCACCAGAGTTGCAGTGTTTACCGACTCGAAGTTACCGTTCGAAAATCGCAATGCAAGGCTTAAAAATCTCTAAACTCGTGGTGTACGATGTTAATCTCATTATTTTCAAGTTGGGACAAACTTATGTCGCATGGGTTTGTTTGTCGCAACAAATACAGGTTGCGACATTGTCATTATTGTTGCGCGATGGTTGAATTTTGATTCACTGGTATTGCTTGAAGTCAGGCCCTGAGAACGACGATATTTCATTACCCCGAATGCCACTATCCCGAACGCCATTACCTCGGATGGGCCATTACCTCGAACGCCATTACCCTGGACGTCATTATAATGGGGTAATGCATTACCCCGAAAGCATATTTTAGATGGATTATTCTGATGACCGGTTGTACGTATTTTTTTAAATAGGTATGGATGCTTTGGAATTAGGATCGACTTCTTCTTCTTCTTCTTCTTCTTCTTCTTCTTCTTCTTCTTCTTCTTCTTCTTCTTCTTCTTCTTCTTCTTCTTCTTCTTCTTCTTCTTCTTCTTCTTCTTCTTCTTCTTCTTCTTCTTCTCCTTCTTCTTCTTCTTCTTCTTCTTCTTCTTCTTTATGGCTTCTATGTCCCCACTGGGACTTGGTCTGTCTCGCTTCAACTTAGTGTTCTTTGAGCACTTCCACAGTTATTAATTTAAAGGCTTTCTTTGCCTGTCATTGCATGAATTTGTATATTGTGGAGCAATAACAATGATACACTAGGGTATCGCGCCACTTGGGCGGTGGCTTCTATATTCGTCTGCGTTCCACTATAACTCAGTCTATTTAGAACCAATTGACTTGAAATTTTGTACACGGGTAAATACTATACCTATCTCACTGCATTCCAAATTACGTCACGCTTTTAGGGGGGAGGGGGGGGGGGGTTTGTTATTACGAAAAATGTTGAGGTCCCATACAAAAAGTGTGACATAGGGGGGAGGGGGGTTGAAAAAGGTCGATTTTTGCGTGAAATAATTTATGTATGACCCCTAGCCTTAACCACTAGGCTAACTGGAGAGGCTGAATTGCCCTACACTTTTTAAAGTTCTTATCCTGGACATCGCGGTTTCGCGGTTGCGTTGGTGGATAGTCGTTTGGAATATACGACAACTAAAAACCTGACCCGTTTCTATGACAGTCCATTTGTGTGTCAAAGATGGGTAATAAAAGACGTTATAAAATTACGTTGAATGATCCTTGAATATCGACAGGACACTACATCCTCACACCCTTTCACCCTTTGCTTTTAAGTGGATGAAAACTCGAATATTGTGGAATAATCATTTATTTCAGCCAAAACATTATAATAAAATTTAATAGTCCGGTCACCTGGATTGATCCAGAAGGACCTCAAAAATGATCCTTGAACATCGACAGGACACTACATCCTCACACCCCATCACCCTTTGCGTTTAAGTGGATGAAAAGGCGAATATTGTGGAACAATTAGCAATTTCGACATTTCCCATGCATATTTTGTCGAACAAGTCGACGAGGAATAAAACAGGACTAAAACAGCTTGATCCTTCTGGATTCGTAGAAAATATCCTCAAAAACTATCTTGGATTATTGCCAGAATTCTATTAGAAAATATAAAAATCACAGGACGACCGGATTCCTTTGATTCGCCTTATATGCGAAAAACGCCTAAATGTATGTAATTCCCTGAAGGGTGGTTTGGCGCCGGGTAACAAAATCTATCTGAAACCGAACGCGTTGTCCAGGAAAAGACCTTTAAGAAGCATGGGACAATTCAGCGCAAAGCTTCTTTCAACATGCGAGAGACGGTGCAAGTTTATATCCCCTGAAAAAGGCCGAGTCCATTGTCCGAAACGTAGTACTTGTCTTGATTGAATGTTAGACTGAAAACCACCCGATAAAAAAGAAGGGTTCAAGGGTTGTCATTTTATCGCTTTGATTTGCAAAAAAATAAATGTTTCCCAACAATCCCATACAGACAAATAAAAATTTATTTTTATATACAGCCATTCCATAGAAAAACGATATAGTAAAACTCCGATTGTCATGAAACTTGGTGGGTTTGTAGTTCTTCGAAAATAATTAGACCCGTATTTTTTTTATTTTGTCATTAGGGTGACCAATTTATAGATAGGGTGGTCCTAAAAACCAAGGTTTTTAAAAACAATTTTTTTTCAAATTTTTGAAAAATTTTAGTTATTAAAAACCTTGAGTTTTAGAACCACCCTATCTGAAAATTGGTCACCCTAAAGACGAAATAAGAAAATGTGGGTCTACATAAAGTGTCTCGAGTATACCAAAGTGGAGAATCCTTGTCGTTTTGACAGGTCTCCTGATCGATTGGAACTATGGGGATGACACTAGATCGGCTGTTCCAATTTTGACGTTTCTCCTCTTTGTTTTATCCAGGCTCGTTAGGTTTACATACTTTCGAAGAACTACGAACCCACTAAGTTTCACGACAATCGAAGTTGCACTATATCGTTTTTCTATGGAATGGCTGTATAGATTAGTGTGGGACACAAAAAGACATTTCACTCCTGTACACTTTTTGAGTTCCATTTTGGCCCCATATCAACTGCCCAAGATTTCAGCTCGATCGGAGAAACTATATTTTCCTACCTCTGCATCAGTAATAAAATAAAATTCCCATTTTCCTTCTGAGAACTCTAGAAGATTTCACTACTAGAGCAATTAGCTACATTAGTAAATTATTGGAGTTCCCGAAAGAGCTCCAAGAAAGTATGCATATTTGAAATTAAAATTAAACTAGGGTCTTGTACTATTTGGCCAGGTGCACCTTTTTTGGGCACTTGCCGTTATAACTAAGTCAATTTTATACCAATTGATTTGAATTTTTGTACAGGGTTAGATACTGTACGCATCTCACCGTGTTCCAAAATTTAGGTCGTTAGGTAATAAATTGGCTTAGTTATAGCGACAAGTGCCCAACATAGGTACACCTGCCCAAATGGTAAAATACCCTATATATAATCCAGATATGACCAAAATCGAAAAAAGTGATACATTTTCTAAAAAATCTCTAAAAACCCTGAATAGGACGATACACTCACTGTCCAACACAAGACATTCTTCGCGTATGACATGCCTTACCCACTCCTCGCGCTTCCACTACCAATTACGATTTCTACCCTGTTCATAAAAAAACCGAAATGCCCACTTGTCGCGAAACATTTGAAAGGGGCCTATCTGCCTTTTGTAAACAAGCATGTTTCTGTCTCTATAGGGCCCATCTGCATCCACCCACACACATCACCACCCTTAACAGACTGCTTGAAGAACACTCTTTCTGATAAGGGTGTTGCTGTGCGCGGGTGAATGCAGATAGGCCCTACAGAAACAACAACGTGTTTGTTTACGCAAATCATATAGGCCCTATAGGCCCTTTCCAATGTTAGACCTAAACTTCCCCTTCCTTCAATAGACCACCCTGAGTCTGAGGCGAAAAATAACACAGCACCTAATTCGATTATGTGATTACATTTGACGTAATCCCATAAATCCGGAAGACGTTTTTTTTTCTCTCTTGGTTCACTCGGACTGGCCGGACGAAATGTTACCAAGAATATCGCAACAGTTATAACCGCTCTCTACTACCCACGTAAACCTCAGCCTGCAGTAGGCACCTTCCTACGTACGTACGTGTGTTTGTATGTGGGTGTCCTTCTTGATGTGTCCAATTTGGTTGGCCTGCTCTCGAACAATAATCTGGAAGGGGGGTTTATTAAATTATCATTCTGGTGCTCTCTTATTTATTGCCGCCTTGCGAGTTTGTTTTTTACGTTGCCGGTCCTCCGTGCTGCTGTGGGATACTGTCGTCGCTGGTCTGATTTGTAAATCAAACAGTTTTCTCGTACCCAGCCATGCTATGGTGTGCTGTTTGAGCTTGATTTTTCTGCATTTGGTACGAATATGCTTTGTTTTGCGGCGTCAGGAATGGAAAGGACAGGAATTCCCTCTATTAGGATAGTTGCAGAAAGCTAAAGGGTGTCCCTTGAAAAAATCTTAGATTTCTTCTGCCAGTTCCATAATGAAATTTCTAAAGGAATATCTGAAGGAATTTGGGTATTCTTGCAAGCAGTACGGCACCAGCTGACAGACTTTGCTCGCCATGCACAATAGAAGCGCAGATTGGCGCGCGTCTTAAAAGGTTTAAGAATTCATATAGCCCTCTAATACCCAAATTTTTGATTTTGATCTAAATATCATTTTTCGTCATCTAAAATCGATTTAAACATGTTTTGGAAGATGATTCTTTTTAATTCTCGATTTCGTGAATTTCAGTTTTCGATTTTTCTAATTTTTATTTTTGAACATCCTCACAGTAAATAAAAAGAAAATCGGGTTAAGTACGGTTCCTTTGAATTCCACTAAGAATTTGCATCCTTTGACAGATACGTATTTCGACCTCAACTGTAAGGTCGTCTTCAGTGTCTTGTACTTGACTCGACTACAAGACACTGAAGACGACCTTACAGTTGAGGTCGTATCTGTCAAAGGATGCAAATTCTTAGTGGAATTCAAAGGAACCGTACTTAACCCGATTTTCTTTTTATTTACAGATATTCCCCTAACAAGCCCAGGTTAATCATCATCCTCACAGTTTTATATTTTTCCTGGAAGCCTATTTGGGGTACGGTTTTTCTGAGATGAAAACATTTTGGGATTTTATGATTATTGTTAAAATATTTTTATTTTAAATTTTTTTCATAGAAAATTTTATTTTCCGTGTAATTTTAAGGAAAATAATTTTAGAGTGTATTAGATTCCTTTAACTTTTTGAAGCCGGAGGGGTCATATATGACCCCGGCGATGAAACCGAGTATAACAACCATGTTCGAAACCAGCGAGGTTGCGACAGCAGCGGCGAAACAATTCGGCTTCAAAGGGTTAAACTACAAAATTAAGATAGAATGATTTGGTAAAAATTAAAAATATGTTATTTGTAGCGATTCAATACAAAATAAACAATGACTTCTAGAAGATGGCTAAAACATCAATTTTTTAATGATTTTTAAACAATGTAAATACGCTTTGAAATACACCAAAAACAATTTTGAGATATACAAAACAGTTCTAAATACCAGCCAAAAATATAAAAATTTTGGTTTTCCACGAAACAAAAATTACAAAAATGCTCAAACTATACCCCGTCTAAAGGCGGGGTTGAGTATTAGAGGGTTAACGAACTTCTGACAAAAACGAACAAGTCGTATGGAATATCTGATGTTTTTAAAGCTCTGGGGCTGTAAAATAATCAGTCGACAATCTGGAAGAAGCGAACAACATACCTCTTGTCCTTACAAGCTGCTACCCCATGCTTCCACGAGTCAGTCGATGATTAAGACCGCCAGCTAAGCTGTGTGCTTAGCCAGGTAGTGTAGTCTGCGAACTGTTGTCCTTCTTACTTCAGCTAGATAGAGTAGGTACGTTCCGAGCGGCTGAATATGAAATCCTTCTTCCTTCTTCCCTAAGGGCATGTCAACAACTCTTACCTAAAAAACCTAAATAACATTACAGAATCTGAAAGTGACAGATTGTGAACGACTTTTAGCGCAAGAAATCGAAAAATAATCGGAAACTGGAATGTTTCAACCCTAGCCCATCAGAGTCAATTAAGGTTGAAGGATTCGTCATTGACACAATCGTCATCATTGAAAATTTGAAAGCGGTTTTCTCGTTCAAAACTAAAATTTCCGTAGTGAAAATGTATTCATTGTATTGTGGAAGCAGAATGGAGTACCTTTTCAATGCAAGCATTGATGTTTAGTGCGAGAAAACTGCTTTAGAACTTTCAATGATGACGACCGTGTCAAAGACGAATCCTCCAACCTTAACACAGCATGCCAATGCATGCAGTTTTAAGCTTGGAGATCCTAAGACTGAGCGAAGTCCTTTGGTTGAACTTTGGAGAACACAGGTAGTCATCGGGTGAAGTTCTGACGAGGCAATCCGTTTCTCGTTAGCCTAGAATTAGTTTCAAGGTTGTTTCCTGCTCAGCGCTCATGCTCACGCTGAATTCATGAAGTGAGGAGAGCTCAGATTAGGTTGAAGTTTTTTTTTATGAGTTCATTTTGAGGATCATTTTGACCAATTTACAACACGGATTCAAAACCTAACCATGATCTAATGTTACGCGCCAACCGATGATGCGGATATGAAAAACAAAAAACCCATAACGTTTAGATACAGCTACCTAAAAACTGACGTGAATAAGATCCCAAAAGGTGACATCAAGATCCTCATGGGCGACTTCAACGTGAAGGTTGGTTCCGGCTTCATGATCGTAGCAATCCATGATGTACAGCTCGCCATTGGCATAATACCACTGAACGATGAAGTCTTCAAATGGCAACTAAGTAACTTATGGGCGATTTCTTCACACTGGCTTAAGCGTTAAACCAGGTCTAACTATATGGGTAAGCCTGGCTTATCGGTCAAGCCGAGGTGAAGAAATCCACCCTTAGAGAATGGAATATTGAATGCCCTGTAATATATGTATTACATCAAGTCTACAGCCGTAATAATATCTTTTTTGTAATTACGTTGCGAAAAGTCTTACTTTTCCATCAGTGAAAATGCAGAGAAAATGCCTACTTTTCCGCAATCGAACAACAGTGCCGAAAAGTACTCCTTTTCGGCATTCTTAAGTGTGCCGAAAAGCAGTACTTTTCGGCACTATTGTTTGAATGGTCAAATTCATTATTCTTTTACTCTCGTCTTTTACTCATGTCCTGCAGATCATTTCTCGGCAGGCCTAATTGTATAAATGTACAACTCGTGCTGAAAAATCAACATTTGCAACTTGTTGCATAAATAACTATTTTGCTGTTTTGAGTTATACAGCATTATCAACCGCAATGATTGTATATATTTCATTTATTTAGCGTTGATTACAATTATAATAAAACTAAATGAACAATTCCTTATCCTCCTTATCCTCGGTCGCGTCCCACATTTGCCTTCAGATTTGTGCTTGAGATGTGACTTAGTTATATCTTCACCTAAACTGGAAGTTCTTAGTTGTAGGGAAGTTTAGTAGTGATCCTGAAATATCTCAAAGGTATTTTGGAATGGCTCTGAGTTTCACAGAAGTTCACGGATCTGGGTGGGTTAGACTACGTAACGTTACTTTTTATAGCATAAAGAATACAGATTTAAATTTGTTTTTGCTACCATGGGACTAGTTTTCTTCCACATTGGATATAGTTGTGCTTAACAATACGTTGATATTCCTCATCTAACATAGTTTTTCACGAATATGACACAGTCAGTATGTTGATTTCTGGCTCTACGTACGAATGGCATACACGCGACCTATTTCAATTCTAATGAATTTTTGCTCATGTATGAGCTTCTATCTGAAAATGTTTTTAATCTTATTTATTTTTTTGTTTTGCAATATTCTCACTTTTGGAAAGGGCGTATTTTAAAAAAAACCTTATAATCTTCTTAAAAAAAATAACTCGAAAACGGATTGATGGATAGAAATCATGTCTTTGAAGATGTTTGAGGATATTTCAAGGACTTTTAGAAGAAAAAAAAAATACTGAGAGTAATATTCATCGCGGATCTATGTTAGATTTTTTTTTATCTGGATTAACGAGATTTTTAGCCCTAGGCTAGTTCAGTAACAAATTTTGAAAACGACGTATAATCAATGCTACACCATTGATTATACGTCGTTTTCAAAATTTGTTACTGAGTTCATCTCGGGACCCACACTTTACTTCCCTTCCGAAGGAAGAACTCACATTTTGCGAGTTTGTCGGGAGTGGGATTCGATCCCAGGTCCTCGGCGTCTATGTTAGATGTCATACAATTTCAATTTTCCAAAATCCTTTCTCTTTGATTTGATTCTGTAGAAAGCTGATTTCCAGCCTCAAAACTTGCCAAGTAATCCATGATGATCAAATCGATTTTTAAAACGGTCAAAAAGAAACAATTTTTAGATTTTTTTTTATCCAAATTAGATTCTACGTACAAGGTTCAATGAAAAACTGTGCATAATATTCTTCCTGTATCTTACCATACCTACGTTACTATAAACACAAAAATTAAAAAATAATAAGAGAAAAAAATTGGACCTTGTTAAATGTTATTCGAAACGGTCTGAAAACTCGCATATCTGAGAAATAATTGATCCTTTTTTGATAAAAACTGTAAAAAAAAATCTCGAAAACATATTACAAAGTTCCGC
Source organism: Aedes albopictus (assembly GCF_035046485.1). Taxonomy (NCBI): domain Eukaryota; kingdom Metazoa; phylum Arthropoda; class Insecta; order Diptera; family Culicidae; genus Aedes; species Aedes albopictus. The sequence goes on along the minus strand of NC_085137.1, from coordinate 49,016,256 downwards.
ACATTTTTCTTAATATTTATGACTCCAAATTTGCTGTAAGTTTAGTATGGTCTGACGCACAGGGGATGGCCAAAATGTTTGGGATAGGCAACTTTTTTTATCCCACAAAAAAATTCAACTTGCTGTAGCTTTTCACAGAGTGCATCAAAAAATCTCAAATTTTGACTGTTTGTCAACCTATTATGTGTGCATCATTGGTACAAATTTGGGCTCGATTGATTAATTTTTCGCGAAGCTAGAACCGTTTGGGTAAAACACTAATATTTAGACTACTAGTTTTTGAACTGTCATATCTCCAGGGTTGTTACGAGAAGGGTGGAAAAAAAATCCGCGCCAAATCCGCGCGAGTTAAATTTGAATCCGCGCCAAATCCGCGCGATTCTGGAATCAAATTCGCGCCAAATCCGCGAGAGTGTGAAGATAAATTTGTGTTTTTTTACTTTACGTTATTGAAGAAATCCATTAAACTGGAATTGATTAGTTGAGTGCTTGATGAAGAATGAACTTTTGATTTGTAAATCAACGCAACTCATCTCGATTACTGTAAGCTTTCTGCTTGAAATTGAAGACATTTCTGCAAAACTTCCGATTTTTTTTGCTTAAAACATCCCTTAAATATATTTGAACCAATTTTTGATAAGAATTCGTTAGACAAAATCTCAGGAGAAACATGCCCAGAACTAGGTACTGAATTCGTGGAAAAAATATAAAAAAAAAACTGGAGAAATTTAAAAACGAACTGAAATAAATAAATATATTTCTGTAAAAAAAACTTTGAAATAAACAGAACGTGGAGACTTTCTTCATGTATTTCTGAATATTTTTGAAGACCTGAATACAATTTCTTTAGAAGAATTTTTAAAACCAATTATAGAATTTGAATTTGAGAGTATCCTAAAGAATTCTTATAAGATCACTTCGATTTTTTTTGAGTAATACCTTAGCAATTCTTGAATGAATCTTCAGTGAGGAATTTTCTTAAGAGAATACTGTCCACTGAAATCCTTACAGGGTTCACTGTCCACTGAGTCCACTGAAATTCTTACAGGGTTTTCCTGGATTTATTAGGAGTTTCTCTAACAATTCCTGCAGTAATATATCCAGGAATGCCTGCAGAGATTCCCCAGAAATTTTCGCTAAAGTTTTCAGTAACAATTCTTGCAATGATTTATATGCCTTTTTCAAAAGTTTTCTCTAGGATTCCCCTCATCTGATTTTTCTCGAAATAAACTAGCTACTTATCTAGAAATCTCTTTTAAAAATATATAGCAGGTGACTTTTAAAATTGTACCGGTAATTCGGGCAGATTTTTTTCGGAACTAGTCTTTCGGCTTCTGATGAATGGAATTCATGGGAACAAATTTGATTTTTTTTTTTTTGAAAAACTTGTGTTCTTCCACAGTTGAATTTAGATACATTAGCATACCCGTAATGGAAATATTGGAGGAATTGTTGCACAACTTCTTCAGAGAAATATTTTGAAGAACTGATGAACTGATGAAAATCGTAAAAAATGCTGAAAACCAAAATGAAAACTTTCTCTAAATTCTTCACTAGCACACAGCGCCTTCTCGAGCACATTCGTCCGCTCCAAAATCCGCCCAAATAAAAACAAGAAAACAGAAACCAGTCCCAAAGTTCCGCTTGCTTTGTGTTTTTTTTTGTTCGGACTAAACAAGTTTGACGATATGGTACTCGGTTTTTAGTGAGCCGATTTGGCTGAAGATATGGCAACCGACATGAATTTACGGGAAATTTGAATTGTATTGAATTGATTGAGTTCTGTTCACTTCTTCCAAAGTTACAGATATACGGTGCGACAAAACAATAACACCAGACTTTAATGATGGTTATTTGTGGACAATTCAATAAAAATGTCCCCAAGTTTAAAAGACATTCTTAATTATAGTACTAGTACATATATCAATCATCGAACATCAGATACTCTGATATATCCTTTGGTAAAGGCAACCTGAAAGTGGCCCTATTGTTTTGTCGTTTCGTATATCTGTAACTTTGAAAGTAGTGAACAGAACTCATCATTCAATACAATTCAAATTTCCCGTAAGTTCATGTCGGTTGCCAAAATTTCAGCCAAATCGGCTCACTAAAAACCGAGTACCATATCGTCAAACTTGGCCATTTTGTATAAAAAATGACAGGTGGACGTATTGTGTTGTAAGACACTGTATATATAAATGCAGTAGCATACGTAGGACCACGCATAACTCGTGAATGAAACGTCCGATTCGTCGGCTTTGTGACTTGGACTTGAAAGTTAAATAACGCAAAGTTTGCCGGAGACAGCTGGTTTAACATATTTTTGAAATATATCGACTACCTACTACTATATCCAAATCTGGCAATTTAAACAAACATATTTCATAATTTTATTATCAAGTGTCGATAATCTTTCAATTATATACACACTACAAAAATCAATTCCGCGCCAAATCCGCGCGAGGGCCAAATTCCATGGATAAATCCGCGCCAAATCCGCGAAAATCGCGAAATCCGCGAAATTCGTGAAATCCGCGCTGTTGTAACAACCCTGTATCTCGGAAACCAGTGAACCGAATTGAATGAATTTTCTAACGTTTATCAACAATATATTGATACTTAATACGACGTTATAAAATGTAATATTTTCTCACGGCGAATTAAGTTATATCGGATTGAAATTTTTACCCATATCGAGAAAAATAAGTCAAATTTACAATACCACACAAAAATTACTGAATGTGTTCTTCCTTCAATCTAAATATGCTCTAATATATCTGATTAGAGATAACTTGAGAACAGAAGTGGAAAATCTTTGAATATCAACACTAAAAATTATTGACATTGATGTAAAAAAAATATATTTTTTCGAGAAAAATCCAAAAAGTGTCAATCCATGATAACTTTTTTCATTGTTTAAAAAGTACCTATGTTTTAGTAGTTTGTGAAACATTTACATATTGTTAGTGAACGTTCAAAATTTCATTCAATTCGGTTCACTGGTTTCCGAGATATGACACCTCAAAAATGAGTTGTCTGAAAAATAATGTTTTACCTGAACGGTTCTAACTTTGCGAAATATCAATCAATCGAGCCCAAATTTGTACCACTGGTGCACACGTAATAGGTTGACAAACAGTCAAAATTTGAGATTTTTTGATACGCTCTATGAAAAGTTATAGCTTGTTGAACCATTTTGTGAGAGAAAAAAAAGTTACCTATCCCAAACATTTTGGCCATCCCCTGTATCTCATTTTTTTATTTTGCTTGTTTGAGATATTAAGAAAAAATAAAAATTCGAGAATAAATAGTTAGAAGCATTTGACCATCCTGAGCTACTTGGAAAATTTCGAGGCTAGGAGTCAGCTTTCTAGAGAAAAATTTTAAAAAAAACGAAGGGTAAGGGTTTCGGAAAATTGAAATTATATGACATCTAACTAAGGTAAACTAAGTTCAATTATATGAACCTAACTCTAAGTTGAAGCGAGGCCGGCCAAGTCCCAGTGGCGACGTAGAGTCATAAAGAAGAAGAAGAGGAAGAACAAGAAGAAGAATATGACATCTAACATAGATCCGCGATGAATATCTTCAAACATTTTCGAAACATCAAATCAATCCAGCAAACCGTTTTCGAGTTATAGGGGAACCAACGTATTTTGGACACAGCGTTACACCAATATATTTTGGACACTTCCATTTGTTTTTGCCGTAAGTGTCCAAAAAATATTGGGTCGTTGCTGTGTCCAAAATATGTTGGTTCCCCTATTTTTTGAAGATTAAAACTAGGTACATATTTTTCAAACGCTCTTTTTAAAAGTTTTGTGATAAAAAAAAATAGTTACAGGTTGATTCAAAAGTAAATGATTCATGAAATCCAGCACATGAACAAAATCTCATTCAAATTAAAAAATATCATTTTTTTGTGTTTTGGACTGGAAATCTCTAGATCAGTGCTTCCCAAACTGTGCGCCGCGGTGCCCTGGTGCGCCACAGGCTTTTGTGTTGTGACGAAACAAACTCATTATTTAGATTGCGGAACAGCATTTTTTTTTTTGTTTAGTAAAACTAGTGTTGCTTCAAAAAAAATTGTTAAAAAACTTTGGTGCGCCGTGACATTTTTAGAAATTTCAAAGGGCGCCGCGATAGCAAAAAGTTTGGGAACCTCTGCTCTAGGTATACTTATATTTATTTAGCTGATTATTGATTCATATTCAGCAAATGGAAATTATGTCAGCAAGTGGTAATAGTATAGCTGAGAAGCTGGCTTTCTCCTAGTTGGGACGTTTCGCTAAGCAGCAGTAGAAGAAGACCATACAATAACAGAGGAAACTTTGTAAAAACTATAAAAATCACGTAGCACGCTATGTCCAAAGGGAAGTATTATGAAAATCGAATGTACCTCAAATGTTATTCCCTAGGATCATAGCTTTGGACCTCTAGTTTCAGAATCTGTGCGGTTTAAAATACCGTGGGTACACAGTTATGGATCCCACACAGTTACGGATCAATTCGATGTTTACGGTTAAATGTCGCCTTACTGCACAGCATGACATAACATAGCATAGTCTTCATAGCATAAACACTATAATATGTCACGCCATGCCATGCTAAGCTGCAACATACGACCGTAAACATCGAATTGATCCGTAACCGTGTGTGATCCATAACTGTGTATCCACGGTATTTCATCTTGGGTTTTTTGATATTTTTTATTTTTTTTTCCTATTTTTCCATACAAATATTGAAAAAGAGTCATTTTTAGGTCAATTTCGTCCCATATAAAAATGCATGGGAAAAAAACTCATGATGGATTATTTTAAACCACACATTTTCTGAATCTAGAGGTCCAAAAATATAGTTCTAGCGAATAAATTTTGAGGTACATTCACTTTTCATAATATTTACTTCCCTTTGGACATAGCGTGCGTAGGTACAGTATTTATAACAATAAAACTTTAGGTTTATATGCCGTTTTTTCCGAAACTTTAAAATTTGCGTTTGCAAGATCTTACACAGATCTAATATTGATAAACACCGATCTCTAACGAATCACAGCTTGATAACGATATGCAGGCAATTTATTTGGAAATTTATTATTCTGTTATGGAGCACGTGTACTCCATAGTCTGTACTGCTGAACTTCGAGCAGCAACACACTCAGTATTTTCACCTGGACAGTAATTTATGCAGCCATCATTCAAAGTTTCACTAACATAAATCTTTCCTCTTTCTCCACTTTCCCAACTCTCCAACCCCGCCCCGCGCTCAGGCATAATTTTGTCGAGTCACAGCCCACCGGTGACAACCCCGCTAGAACCGTGTCGGATAGCACCGTACGTGAACGTTCCATCGCTACGAGGAGCAGCCAGCGTGAACGTGGTGGGTCCACCCACCGGTGGTATGACATCTCCAGCGGGAGTTAGCGCAGCAGCTGCTGCTGCAGCCGCAGCCGCTGCTGCCAGCCATCCCGGATTTTCGTCGGCAGCGTTTTCCGCCTTCGACTCGGCGTTCATTTCGGCTGCGGCGCATCAGGTAATGTTCGTGAGCCTTGGTTCACATCTTTAATAAAACGTGTTTCAATAATGTGTGCTTTTACTCAAAATTCAAAAAAATGAAAATGTTCGAAAAAAAATACATTGGAACTGCATAACGTTATGAAATATTGAATCGATAGGTAGAAAGTAGAGTGGTTCTTATCTATGTACAGGAGGTGGCCAAAATGTTTTTCTCTCACAAAAAAGTTCAACATGCTGTAGCTTTTTATAGAGTGCATCAAAAATTCTCAAATTTTGACTGTTTGTAAACCTATTATATTTGCATAATTGGTACAAATTTGGGCTCGATTGGTTAATCTTTTGCGAAGCTAGAACTGTTCTCGTAAAACACTATTTTTGAGACAATTTATTTTTGAGCTGTCATATCTGATATCTCGGAAACCGTGAACCGAATTGAGTGAAATTTTGTACGTTTATTAACATCATATTAATGCTTCACAAGCTATTAAAACATAGGTACTGTTTCAATGTTGCGAAAAGTGATAATACATAGTTTAATACTTTCTGGATCTTTCTGGAAAACAAATGTAATTGTTTTACATCAATGTCATTAGTTTTGATATCCAAAGATTTTCTACTTCTGTTCTCGAGATATCTCTAATAAAATATATTAGAGCCCATTTGGATTAAAGAAAAAACACATTTAGTATTTTTTGCGTGGTATTGTAATTTGAGTTATTTTCCTCTACATAGGCAAAAATGACAAACCGGTATAATTTTATCCGTCGTGAAAAAATATTGTTATATTTTATAACGTCGTATCAAGTATCAATATATTGCTGATAAACGTAAAAAAAATTCATTCAATTCGGTTCACTGGTTCACGAGGTATGACAGTTCAAGAATTTGTTGTCTAAAAATAGTGTTTTACCAGAAAGGTTCTAACTTCGTGAAAGATTTACGAATCAAGCCTAAATTTGTACAAATGATGCACATAAAATAGGTTGATAAACAGTCAAAATTTGATTCTATGATGCACTCTATGAAAAGTTTCAGTTTGTTGAACTTTTTTGTGAGAAAAAAAGTTGCCCAACCCAAACATTTTGGCGATATATGTGCTTCAAATAAGACTGATATTACATATCATTTGTAGCCCTTAGCATGCTGAGCAATATTTTAAGTGTTACTTCTATAATATATATACAAAAGATCGGAGCAATTCAAACCTCAAATTTTCGCTTCTGTGTCGAGAAGAGAGAAACATCAGAACACATCCTCTGCCAGTGCTGAAAAATTCATTTTGTCATATCTAAATTCAATCATCTGTAGCTCATTTTAGAAGCTCATCCTGAAAATATGATATATGAAAAACTTGTGCATCTTGACCAGTTCTGCAAGAAAGTAACGAAAAAACCGCTATTTTTCGAATATTTAAGGTAAATGTCACGGACTACCTTCGAAAAATGCCAATGATATTCACGGTGAATATCATTTGGAATTTTTGAAAGGTTGTACGTGACATATACCTTAAATATTCGAAAAATAGCGAGTTTTGCGTGACTTTCTTGCAGAACTGGTCTAGCTGCACAAGTTTTTTATATACCATATTCTCAGGTTCAGCTTCTAAAATGAGTTGTAGGTGGTTGGATTTAGATATGACTAAATGAAATTTTCAGCATTGTCTATTTTTTGTCACTGATTTAACGTTTTGCTCAATGGCTGACGACCACGCTCTTTCAATTGGGCCATTTTACTTACATATATATTTACTGGGGAGTCAACACCCCAACTCCACATCTATACTCATTTGCATACAACCACATCCTTAATTCGCTCTTTCTCTCATTTCTCATCCCATGCATTTCCAAACCTGACACCAGTACGCGGCTGCGCTCTCTTCCGGAACCGTGCCGACGGGGTTGTTCTCGCTGTCCCAGTACCGACCGACATCGGCGGCAACGGCCGCAGCAGTGGCAACAGCTGCCGCCGCCGCGGCTTCCGTTACGCTGCCCGGGTTCACCGTTGCGCATGATAAAAATTCCAGCATCGTGGACCTGCGACTGAAGGCGGAGAAACACAAAGAGAACCAGAAGAAAATTGTGAATAATGTGTCGTCGTAAGAGGGTATAGGTGAGGGCACCCGGTCAGCGCCTGGGGAAATTCATCCTCCATCAACCCAACCCCCTCCGCATAAAAGATGTTGCTAAAAGGATAGCATAGCCCAGTGCTTCCCAAACTGTGCGCCGCGGCGCCCTGGTGCGCCGTGAACATCTCTCAGGTGCGCCGCAGGCTCTTGGGCCAAAACACAAAGAACAAACTCTTATTATTGAAGGCAGAATTTTTAGCTGTTTTTGTATTGTTTTGTAAAACTAGTGTCCCCTCAAACCCTTTTTTTGTATTCGATAACAATGATTTGGCTTTTTTTGTGGAAGACTTCAAAAGAAAAAAAAAAAAAAAAAAAAAAAAAAAAAAAAAAAAAAAAAAGACACGGACACCGTCTTCAGCCAGAGGCTGTACAGACTGAACGAAACTTAACACTAGACAACGGACACGACATACATTACGAGCACCAGTGGATACGAGGACGAAACATTTCTTGAGAAAAGTTTCATCACTCGGAGCGGGAATCGAACCCTCACCCCTTGGCATGGTACGGTTATACGCTTGGTGACGCTAACCGCACGGCCACGAGGCTCCACTGCAGTCATGCAAAGGGGGTTTCCCTCTTCTGAATTTTCAATTAAATAGTAAATATTCCAAAGTCTACGAATGTTTTCCGGAATTTATAATGTCCTCATGAAACAATTAAATTTTTACAAAGTTTTTATACATCCGGAATTTTGACAATTGTCGTAAGACTCTCAAATTGTTGGACTTTTTATGATTCGGCTTAGTTTTAGATTTTATCAATAGCTTGTAATTCAAAGTAAATATTTCAAGAAACTGTTTTGAAGTTCTTTCCATAATACTGTCATCTATAATTACTGTCAATCTCCAGTTCGTGCTGTCTCAAACGATTCGGGGCGATATTTTTACTTAAATAACTTGTTAGTTTGTTTCTATGGGTGAGATTTCCTCCTATAGACTGGTTTAGCTCCTTATCGTAAAACAAATCTGCGACCATTTATGTGTTGATTTCATGCATGATTCTGAAACCGCCTTTTTCGAGTTGACTTTTTTGAGTTCCAAATCCAAAATCCAAATCCAAAAACATGACCCCTCACCCTCACTGTCTGCCGTTCTGACAGCTTCAATTCATTTTTATATCTATTTTCCTTTAAATTTGGTAATCTACATACCTACGTTATTTAACAAAAAAAGTTTAGCAATGCAATCCTTCAGATATCTAAAATTTCTGCAAATCTTCAAGCAATTTTTATTTTTTTTTTGAATTTTAAAAAAGCAAGAGCCTTCAATTTTTTACGATTTATGTTTGAAATTTTGAACTGAAGGTGTTCAAATTATTAAAATTCTTTGTAAAAAGTTGTTGGTGCGCCGCAAACATTTTGAAAATTTCAAAAGGCGCCGCGGTAGCAAAAAGTTTGGGAACCTGTGGCATAGCCAAACTGGAGAGGACTTCCGAAAATTGTACATATGGCGGTTGAAAGGCTTTGAATAAAGGAAGAAATATAGTATCAGAACAAGTAGCGTTTCCATTTACATTTAGATTTAGGTTCCTATGTTCAAAAAACGACAGTGACTTTAAACCGAATATAAGTGTATCACAAATTCTGCCAATAAATTCGTTGATTGCAACTTTTACTATATGTACCTTTCCACACACTTTACGCCCTCCAAAATGTCTTAGTTGCTTCAAATTAAGCTGATTTTTTTTGTTGGAAATAAAATGAGTATATTTAAGGGTTTTTTTCGCATTTTGAAAGCAATATCAAGAATAAGTTATTTATCCATTAATTTAAAACCTTCAGAATGTTTTATGTAATTCATGTATATCATAGTATTCAAACTTAAACATTGATCTGGCTGTTTCCAGAAAGAAATATTTGATCATAGCCAGGCATTGGCGTAACTAGGATTTTTTCCTGGAGGGGGCCCAGGGGGGGCCTGACCTGAGATGAATTTTAAGCGGGATGGGCGCCCGATATGTGAATAAGCAAATCAGTAATGTTGTTTTGAGTAATCAAAATGACTGTTTCAGATTTGTTCATAGTTTTGTAAACTATATGAGTACGAACAATTCCTCCAAGATTTTTTTCCATAGCTTATTCAGTGATTCCATCTTGGCTTCTTCCAGAAATTCAATCAAGAATTCATCTAGGGATTCCACTAGACATTTTTTCGGGGATTTGTCCTGGGATATCTTTAGAGGTTCCTCCAGTAATTGTTCCAGTGCTTTTTTCGAAGTTTTCTTCAGGAATTTCTCCAGATATCCTTTAAGGTATTTCTGCAGGTATTCAGAGATTTCTACAGGGATATCTCCATATATGCCTTCCAAAATTCCACTAGAGATTGCTCCAATAATTACATCTGGAATGATTCGAAGTATTTCTGCAGGAATGTATTCCAGAAATTCTTCTAGAAAATTTTACTTAGAGATTCTTAAAAAACACTCCAAGAATTGCTTGAAAAATTTGTACAAAGGGATCCTAGTTTTTTTTTATCTGTATTAACGAGGTTTTTAGCCCTAGGCTAATTCATCTCGGGACCCACGCTTTACTTCCCTTCCGAAGGAAGAACTCACATTTTGCGAGTTTGTCGGGAGTGGGATTCGATCCCAGGTCCTCGACGTGATAGTCAAGTGTTCTAACCATCCCACCAGGTCCGCTCCACTAGGGATCCTAGTATTCCAATTACTGCAGACATTGATTTCTTCATTTTTTTATTCAGGAATATTCCTACAAAAATTCTTCCAGGTATTCGCTAAGAAAGCTCTTCTGAGATTCCATAAAGAGTTCCTAATGGGGCTTGCTTCCGGGATTCCTCATCGGGTTTCTTCAGAAATTACTTCAAGAGTTCCTCCAGGGATTCACCGGAAATTTCTTCTGTTATTCTTACAAAAATGAATTCCGAGATTATTTTAACCCTAAAAGGGATACCTTCACGGCCTCAGTTTCGTCACCTCGCTGAGTGTGTTCCATCAAAGACGAGCTCTGAAAAGCACCTGGGGTCCAATGGACCCCAGGTATCCCTTTTAGGGTTAAACATTTCTAGAAGAACTCTTATTGGGATTCCTTCAGAAACTCCCGCAGGAATTAATCCAGGACTTCAGGATTTCCTCAGGAATTTCAGCGGTTTCTTCAGTATTTCGCCTGAGAATTCTTCAGAAAATCCTCCTGGAATTCCCTCAGAAATCGAATTTTGTATTTCATCAGGAATGAATCTTGAGATTCCTCCAGGAACTCCTTCGGAAATTCCTCCCGGTTTTTTTTTTTCAAGAATTATTCCAGGTATTTCTCCTGGCATGCCTCTAGGATTTCATTCAGGCATTTCTCCAGAGACTTCTGCAAGAGTTCTACCAAGAATTTCTCTAGGTATTACCCCAGGTATTTCCTCAGGAATTACTCCAGGAATTTATTCAAGTTTGGATCCAGGAATTCTTCCATGAATTCCTACGAAAATTCTTCCAGGAATTTCTTCTCTAGGGTTTCCTCTGCACATTCCTCCAGGATTTATTTCATGGATCCCTCCAGGAATTCCACCGATGATTCCTGCAGTAATTCCTCCAGAAAATCCTCCTGGAACTCCACCAGAAATTCCTTTCTGAATTCCTCTAAAAAATTCTCCAGGAATTCCTTCAGAAATTTCTCCATGGATTTTTTACAGAATTCCTCCAGAGATTCTTCCAGGAATTCATTCAGGGATTCTCAAGATATTCATTTAGGAATTCCTCCTGCAGTTCTTCCATGAATAGTTCCACGGATTTTCGCCAAGATTTCCTATAGAGATTTGTCCAGGAATTCCTCCTGAGGTTCTCCCAGAAATTGTTTCAGGGATTCCTCAAGAGGTTACTTAGGTTCATGCATTGGTCTCTCGTGTAATGGGAACTCCTCCACCCGAGCGCATTGATGTAATTAAACTGACGTCAAAATCATTGTAGAAAATCAGATTTTATTTCGTTTAAAGTTGTTCTTAATAAGCGATGGAAAATTCGTGCAATGGATCCAAGCATATGGCCGAAGAATGTAAAATTTAGGGAATTCGTTATCCGTCACAATGAAACGTGAAAGCCTGTTCATTTTAGGCAAATTTGAATGTTTTTTGTCACGTGTTGGTTTGTTCACCCTGAATTAAAAGAATTATGATGTAAATATTTTGAATGTGATCGGCATGAGTAAGTTTGCTGTATACATAATAATTGTCGTTTTGGTTTTTCTTCTGATGTAATTTGTTAATAGTTTGATGAATTTGTGATGGAAATATTGTTATGATTGTGTGTAATACGTATGATTTCTTTGAAATACTGTGTACATAGTTATTTAGGATATTCAATAAGGCTTCAAAGTCCGTTGAATTATTGATAATAAATAAATAAATAAAAAAAAAGTATTACCCCAAGAATCCCTTCAGAAAGTCCTCCAGGAATTGATCCAGTAACTCCCATAGGAATTCCTTCAGAAATTACTACCGCAATTCCTTTAGGAATTCCTCCAAAAATTCCTCTGGAAATTTCTCTTGGAGTTTCTTCAGAAATTTATTTTGGAATTTCTTCAGATATTTCTTTTGGAATTTCTTCAGATATTCCTCCATTAACTGCTTCCAGAATTTCTCTCGAGATTCCTACAGGAATTCATTCAAGAATTCTTCCAGGGATAGTTCCAAGGAATTTCCACAAAAATTCCCTTACAGATTAATCCAGGAATGCTTCCTGGGATTCCGCAAGGAATTTATCCAGAACTTCTCCAGAAATTGCTTCAGGGATTCCTCCAGTGATTTTTCCAAGAATTTTCACAGGGATTCTTCCAAGAATTTATCTAGAAATTTCTCTATGGATTCCTCTAGGAATTTTTCAAGAGGTTTCTTTAGAAATTTCTCCTGGGAGTTTCTCCATGGACTCATCCCGGGATTTCTCCAGCAATTCATCTAAAGATTGTGTTGGGACGACTTGTCACAGAACTAAAACTACACATTGAGAGCAGCTTCTACTTCAAGCAGCTTCAATACTGCAAATATATTTAGTTAATAAATGAATGATTACATATTTATTACATCTTACAATGTAGTGTTCGTTCACGAGACAGGCGTATCTCCCAACCAAAGTGCAGTTCCTTCCTCGTTGACGAACTAAACGACACTGCCGAGTCATTAAATTAAAGCCACCGTCGGTCGACGCGCCGCCGCTTCACACTGCACTTCTGCATCAGGGTTACCAGTTCCACTCAGCATCAAGCGTACTAAAACTGTACGCAACAGATTGCTTCGGGAGTTCTTCTAAAAACTCCAAACACCACTAGATTGCTCCCAGAGTTCTTCTGAAAAATCCACCAGGAACTCATCTAGAAATGTATCCAGAGATTACTCCAGGCATTAGTCCAGGAATTTCTCCAGGGATTTTTAAGGAAATTCCCCAGGGTTTCCTCCAGGGATTTCTTAAGGAATTTCTCGAGAGATTCCTCCAGGAATTGATACAGGCATGCCTCCAGGAGTTTTTCCAGGGGATACTCTAGGCATTCCTCCAGAAGTTCCTCCAGAGATTTCTATAGGGATTCCTCCAAGCATTAATCCAGGATTCCTTCAGAAATGACTACCGCAATTTCTCCAAGAATTTATCTAGAAAATCCTCCAGGGATTCATTTAGAAATTACCCCAAGAATTCCTCCCGGAGTTTATCCAAGAAATATTCCAATAATTCTTCCTGGGATTCCTGAATGTTTTCATCCAGGCATTTCTCCAGGGACTCCTCCAGGAGTTCTACCACGAATTTCACCAAAAATTACCCCAGGTATTTCTTCAGGAAAACTTTCGGTAATTTATTCAGGAATGGATCCAGGAATTCCTCCAGGAATTTCTTCGGAAATTCGTACAGCAATTCGTTCAGGAATTGTTCCAGGAATTCCTCCAGAAATCCTTCCAGGGTTTCCCCCAAGAATTAATCCAGGAATTTCTTCTCCGCGGTGTCCTCTACACATTCCTCCAGGAATTATTTCATGGATTCCTCCAGAAATTCCTCCGATGATTTCTCCGGAAATTCTTCCAGAAACCTTTCTGAAATTACTCCATTAGAAATTCCTCTCAGAATTCCTCTAGGAATTTCTTTAGGAATTTATCTATGAATATATTCAGAAATTTCTCCTTGGATTCCTTCCAGAATTCCTCTAGAGATTCTTCCAGGAATTCATTGAAGGATTCCTCAAAGAATTGATTAAGGGATTCCTCCTGGAATTCATCCATGAATAGTTTCATGGAATTTCCCCAAGATTTCCTATAAAGATTTGTCCAGAAATTCCTCCTGAAATTCCACCTGGAACTTGTCCGGAAGTTCCTCCAGGAATCCCTCCTAAGGATCCTCCAGAAATTTGTTTCAGGGATTTCTCCAGGGTTCTTTCCAAGAATATCTCCAGGGATTCTCCTCTGGGAATTCCTCAGAAATTACTACCGCAGTGTCTCTAGGGGCTCCTCAAAAAATTCCACCAAGATTTACCGTAGGTATTTCTTCAGAAATTCCTACAGGAATTTCTTCAGAAATTGATCCAGGAATCCCTACAGGAATTTCTTCGGAAATTCCTACAGCATTCCTCCAGGAATTTCTGCAGGAAATCCTTTAGAGATTGCTTCCGATATTGTTTCAGGGGATTCTTCAGGAAATTCTATGAGATTTTTTCCAAGGGATTCCTCTGGAAATTCTTTCAGGTTTCCTTTAGGAATTAATCCATGAATTTCAACTCCAGGGATTCCTCTAGAAATCCGTCCAGGAGTTATTTCACGGGTTCTTCTAGAAATTCCACCAGGAATTCCTCCAAGAATATACCAGAAATTCCTGCAGGGATTCCTCTAAGGATTCTTCCGTGAGATTCCTTCACGAATTCCTCCTGGAATTCCTCCAGAAATTCCTGTGGGTATTCTTCTAGAAATTTATCTTGGAATTTCATCAGAAATTTCTCTAATACTCCAGGCATTACTCCAGGAACTTCTCCAGGGGTGCCTCCTTCAGAAATTTATCCATTAACTTTGGAGCCAAGGGCTGAAAGTCTCTTTAAAAAAGACAAATCAATCAATCAATCCATTAACTTTTCCAGGGAATCCGCCAGGAATTTTTCCAAAAAAAAATTCTAGGATTTCCTCTAGAAATCCATCTTGGAATTGCTGAGAAAATTTGCTTATGATTTCACAAAAAAAAAATGTGCCTATGATGCTTCGTTCTGTCGTTTTTCAAAGTAGGTGGTGTCTGTGGAAAATGTTTGATTTTCACTGGAGTTTTCCAGAAAATTAGGCGACCCTGATTTTTTTCAATTTAGTTTTTCAAATATATATGATCCCTACCTAATTTCATAAACCTTCAGAAACTTCATACCAATTTGTACGATAATAAAAAAATCCCCTAATGCTCCAGGCATTAGTCCAGGAACATTTCCAGAGATTCCGCATGGAATTTTTCCAGAAGGTTCTCCCGGATATCCTCCAGAAATACATCTAGGAACTCCTCGTGTGATTTCTTCAAGAATTCTTCTAAGGATTCCTCCAGGAATGCATCCAGAAATTCCTCCAAGGATTCATCTAAAAAATTTTCTAGTAATTTCTATAGGGATTTCTGATGTGGATTCTTCAGATTTTTTTCCTGAAATTCCTAGCCTAATTGCTCTTCGGATTCCTTCAGGAATTCATCCAGGGATTCTTCCAGGTATACTTTCACAAATTACTCCAGGGATTCCTGCACGTATTGCTCCGAGAATTCTTGTAATGATTTCTTCCGAAATTTCTCTCGGGATTTTTTTTTTTTAATTTATTCAGCGGTTAGTTAAAAATTTACAGTATTCCGTTCATAATGTTTTTCAGGGATTCACCCCAGGGTTTTTTAGGATTACTTGTAGATTTTTTTGAATAATTTGAAGGATTTCTAGAGGAATTCCTCCAGCGATTCGTATTGAAATTCTTTTAGATAATTTTAGAGGGACATAGAAGCCAAGAAATTCTCCAAGAAGTCATCTAGGAATTCTTTCACAATTATCTCATGAATACCAATTCTTTTACAAGTCCAATCATGAATACCTTCAAACTTACGATTACATCTTGCAGCACCAGCTTTTAAATATATTAAAACTTCCTCAATGACCATTTGAATTTGTGCGTTGTTTGATAGATGCAAAAATACATCTGGCCCACGAAGTAAAAGAAATTAAAAGTGACCGACTAGAAATCACCTCCAGCATGGTTTTAATGAATACGCTCGCGTTTACTCTTCAGCTACATACATCTATTCTCACTAGGAATTCACAAACTTTTGCTGGAATTCCATTGCAAATTCAACCAGAGTTTTTCCCACATGATACTTGATTTCCATAAAGAAGCACTTAACCATATTTTGCAGTAATGCTGCTAGAAAATTCAAAGATTCTTTAAGATACCCATCCAGGAATTCCTGGAAATTATCATTTAGATTTAATTTCTCAGCGATTTAAAAAAGAAGATGTACACAGTATTGCTTTTTATATAACTCTGATTATATAATATTTCCAAACAAAACTAACTAATTACATATACCATTTTGGACAATGATCTTGTAAAGAGTGACAAGTTGCGAATTGTCTCCAATAAGTGTCAATTTTAACACATATTATGCCAAATAAATTTCTATTACTGTACGTGCAGTTGAAACCCGAAATTTTCGACTAGCGAAGTTGGATTTTTCTCCAAATCCGTGCGTCGGACCTAACTTCGGAAGTGGTGCGCTGTATAGCTGTTTGCTATACAGCGCACCACTTCCGAAGTTAGGTCCGACGCACGGATTTGGAGAAAAATCCAACTTCGCTAGTCGAAAACTCCGATTTTCAACTAAATTGAGAATATAGATCTATGTCTGTCACCACGACAGTGGTTTTCAGATTTTTTCTAATTTCCATATATAAAGTCATGAAAAATTTCTGGGGGGGGCCTGGCGGATTCTGGGGGGGGGCCTGGCCCCCCTGCCCCCCCCCCCTCTAGTTACGCCAATGTAGCCAGGCTCTATGTTTGATATAATTTGCTCTATTGTAGCGTTTTGTTTTATTGTTCACTACTTATAAACGTTTTATTTCAGAAGGTTTCAGGTAAATCTACCATTTTTGTCGGGGCCCGTGGCGTAGTTGGTCACACGTTCGCTTCATATGCGGATGGTCATGGGTTTGATTCCCAGCCCCGGCACTTGCAATTTTTCGTTAGTTGCTCTTCCCCCGAGAGCAGCTGACACTGACCCTCTTCTGAGCCCCGTGGCTCAAACGGACCCGGATACCTGGATATCGGCGAACCGCTACTCATAATGGACCCCCAATCGGACTGGAAAGGAAGAACGGCCATCCATCATCCTTGTGCTCATCATTCTACCATGTATAGAGTAGAAAAATGAAAGCAGCAGAAAGGCAACCAGTTCGATAAAGTAGAATAGAATATACATCTAGGCGCTGTACACAATGTACAGGGGATAGACAAAATGATCGGGACAGGCAAAATTTTCACTTTTCAAAAAATGTTCAACTAGCTGTAACTTTTCGAAAAGTGCATCAAATATTCTCAAATTTTTACTGTAAGTTCTTCAACTAGTTGTGTATCAGTGGACAAAATTTGGAAAAGATCGGACAATTCTTCACGAAGTTATAAAGATTTTTGAAAAAGATAAAATTATCCGATAGCCAAATTTGAGCTGTTATATCTCCGGATTCAATGAACCGATTGCAATGAAATTTTGACCATTCATGACTTATATAATGAACTCTGGAAAACAATTAACTTAACTTGAAATTTTTAGCAAGTGAAAAAGTTATAGCGATTTTATTTTTTTCACGATTTTTTAGTAAATAGGTCTATTTTTAATATGCATCCCATTACATTTTCAATTTATTGGCGGCTATGTTGTTACTTTCCTTCAAAACGCATTTATATATAAGTCAATTAGAGGGAAACTAAATGAACTATAATTTGCATCTTGAATTTTGAAACGATGTTGATGTTTTTGATAATTTGGTGTTTTTTTAGAAAAATAATCTAATCGTTATAACTTTCTTCCGTGTTAAGAATATTAAGTTAAGTCAATGGTTTTTCATAGCTCATTATATAAGTCATAAATGGACAAAATTTCATTGCATTCGGTTCATTGAATCCGGAGATATAACAGCTCAAAGTTTGCTATCGGATAATTTTACCTTTTTCAAAAATCTTTATAACTTCGTGAAGATTTGTCCGATCTTTTCCAAATTTTGTCCACTGATACACAACTAGTTGAGGATCTTACAGTAAAAATTTGAAAATATTTGATGTACTTTTCAAAAAGTTACAGCTAGTTGAACATTTTTTGAAAAGTGAAAATTTTGCCTGTCCCGATCATTTTGTCTATCCCCTGTATAAATGCAGCTGTCAAATGAAATCGCTCACGTAGTGCCCTAGTGGACAATAGAGCTGTAAATTAGGTTAAGTGAACAAGAATAAAAAAAAAAATCTACCATTTCATATAAAATGATGCAGGTAAATCTATAATTTTCTTTCCTATTTCAGATTTAAAATCAAACACCCAAAAAGGATCAAATTCAGAAATATGTTGTGCACCTGAACGTTGACCAAACGTTTCCTTTGTACTTTACCCTTCCACTAACACCCAAATTCCCGTGACGCCTAGGACTGAAAGAATGTACAGGTCTCTATGTACTTTCATAGGTGTCCAACTAATCTTCCTTTCCCATCCCTCAGCTGTTGCAAGGACGTGGCCAGGACAGCACTTGACCGTTGGAGGATTGCGTCAATCTTGTCAAAGAGTCAGAGATTAGTCCCAAATGTTTGTGCTTTGTTAACGGACAGGAAGGATGCAATCCTCATAACAGCGATCCAGGGTTGTACCACCTACGAATTTGTGCGACTTGCTTAATGCCAATGCGAATGCTAATTAAGCTGTTTTTTGTTGGTTTGGAGAAAACGTATGCCAATGGTGCATAAGAATACATTGAATTATTCTCTTCGTTTCTAATGGTCAACGTCCAACAATTTTAAGCAATGTTCACTTAATATGATAGTGGAGAATTTTTTATTACGGTCAGGGTTGTAAAATGTCATAAAAATGTCATTTAGTTATATGACAATTTCACTGCGGCCGTTTACAGATATTTACCGACCAATATTTACGGACCAACGTTTGCACTTGAAATGGTGGAAATAGAAAATGTCACACCATTTTTTCATGACCGTGACATTTTATCATCACCAACTTTTAAAAAAAATGTAATTCAAGGAAGAGATCCAAATTCTGAGATTGGGCGCAAATGGGCGGAGGTGTGTGTCTAAAACATTACCGTGTGTTTGAAGGGTCAACTTTTGATCAAAAGTGTGTTGGTATCAGGGTATTACGATGTTTTATACTATAGCCATAAGCTGCGTGCAAAAAATCGTCTAATTTTATGAAAGGACCGTGAAATTGCGGTAGGCGTAAACTGCACCCACTCGCATAAACCCCATTTTTGCTGGGTTTTCTATTCATATGGGCCTGTTATGCGAGTGGGGGCAGTAAAGTGGGTGACATAATATGTACAGTCTGAATTCGTTATACACGATTCCACCCACTTTACGCCCGCCGCAATTTATCTGCTGTCTTTCAACCAATTCAGTTGATTTTTGGAAGGTATTTTGCTTACCATATGCTGCTACTACAACCCAAAATTAGCTTAACTGGATGTACGGCAATAGAGAAACCGCGGAACGTTTAACGTACCACCCACCGTGTATAACAAATTTGGACTTTAGGTATTTAGGACGCTAGCTACTGGCGTAGCCACGGGGGGAGGGTTGGTTTAGGGTTAACCCCCCCCCCCCCCAGAGCCAACATTTGTGGAACAAATTTTCAGTATAAAGCGCTTTGAGATGTAAAAGCTAGGAAATAAACTTTCTTTCGGCATTCGTTTGTGTTTCAAAGAATTTCCATACTTCAAATTCAGCTAAGGGGCCGTTTATAAACCACGTAGACTTAGGGGGGGGGTCTGGTCAAAGTCTACGCTACATACAAATTTCAAAATTTTTGTAGGGACAAAAGTCTACGAGGGGGGAGAGGGGGGTCTGAGATGGCCAAATTTTGGTCTACGTGGTTTATGAACAGCCCCTAATGGGTTAGACAGCAGATCTATATGTACAGTGCAATTTCTAATCCGAAAGCCCACCCTAGTATGTGCACATACAGTCATTTCATAGAAAACCGATATTGTGGATCTACCTAACATTTTTTCGACCGCAAATTTTTCGTCATAATATATAGCGCATTTAGTTCACCACTGGACTATCGCACTAGTTTTCACGAGTGCGAAAACGCTAATAAAAGTGCGCGATTGCATCAAATCAACTCGGTGTCTTCAGAGCACTTGTTCACCATAGATTGAAGTATTAGTGCGCCGAAGACATCAACCTGATTTGATGCAATCGCGCACTTTTATTTACGTTTTCGCACTATAGAAGTCGCAGTTCGCAGTCCAGTGGTGAACTAAATGCGGTACATATAATATAATAAAAATATTATATTTTTGTTTCATTAGAATGCTTACAACTTGTTGACACGTTGATACATCCACTGAAAATGACATTTGTAAACCTTAGTAAACCTTAGTTTTGTATTGGGTTTCTTAGTAATGTTTAGACTACTGTGATAATTTGAGAATCCACTGAATCATCAATTTCTATAATCTAAGTGTTACGTTTTTTTTTCTCTGTGGATACACTGTCTTTCAATTGAAAAGTATTGCAGTTCTCAAGAAAAACTATTCTGAAACAAATGGAATTACAGGTGGCTTGTTTAGTTCAAGACCATTAAAATGTGTTGCAATATTGCAATAAATAAATATCCTTAAAAAATATTTAGTATTTCTTGCGAGTAATCAGACTTTGGCGACGAAATTGAACCCGTCCTAATATGGTACAAACCTAACACTTATAACACATTTTCGCCTTCTTTCCCCGATTCAGGCGAAACCAACTAATTTTGTTATGAAAACATGTTGCGTAAACATGACCAACTGGTGGACCGAGAACAAAAGACCTTAATGGCAAACATTGAGACGGCGGGCGAAAACTGTTACATTATCAGGCGAGTTGCAAAAACCCTGCGACTGAGAGTGACAGCGAAATCGAAAGCGAAATATGAGTACGACGAAATTTATTGCATCAAAGTCTAAGTCGAAAAAAAATCGCAATAATGCGTTTTAAATATTTGGAAATCGAAGAATCATGAAAACTTTAAGATTGTAGTATGTACAGAGAAGCAACTCTTGGAACAAATTTCAGTTATAAACATCATCACGAAAACATAATCGACTAATACTAATCAAACTGTAATTGGACAAGCAACCACTAGATGGCGGTAGTGAGCAAACGTCAAACAGTCAGCCAATAAATTGACCTACTAAATATATTTGAATCCACCGTTTAAAAGGTGTTCGGTGGAGTGCGAGTAGAGTGTGACCTATGTCTATTCTATGTCTAGTCAGTCTAGTCTATTCTATGGTGTGACGCAAGGTGTGACGTATGCTTCTTTGTGATTGTAGTTTAAGACTACCCCATCTAAAAATTAATCGCCTTAATGACGACCCGAATAAAAATTTACATTAGCCTGACGTTAAATTTCGATGTATACATCAACATCAAGGTTTGATGTACTTCTGATGTTGAACATTAGAAAACATTACGATTCAGATGTGTTTATGCAAGGTAACATAATGTATACATCAGGAAATCAAACGTTTTTCTGATGTCAAGCAAATAATCCGAAACATCAAAATCTGACGTTTTCAAATGTTTTTTGATGTGCAAAAAACATAAAACTATAACGATTTTCTTTTGTATGTTGATGTAAAATAACAATAGATTTGGACGTTTTCAGATGTTTCATGATGTGCAAAAACATTAGATTCAAACGTTTTGTTATGTATGTAGATGTAAAAAACATTAGAATTATACGTTATATTGATGCAAATTGAGACATCGGATTTAGATGTTTTCAGATGTTTTATGGTGTGCAAATACATTAGATTCAAACGTATTTCTGATGTATGTTGATGTAAAAAACATCAGATTCAGACGTTTCCTGATGTATGTGACGTCAATTCTGACATTTGTTTTAGTCGTTTTTAGATGTTTTATGATGTGTAAATACATTAGATTCAAACGTATTTCTGATGTATGTTGATGTAAAAAACATCAGATTCAGACGTTTCCTGATGTATGTTGACGTCAAATCAGACATTAATTTAAAATGTTTTTAAATGTTTTATGATGTGCAAATAGATTAGATTCAAACGTATTTCTGATGTATGTTGATGAAAAAACATTAGATTCAGACGTTTTCTTACGTTCTTTGATGTACATAACCATTTGATACCAAGATGGATACTCATATTTGCAAAAAACAAACGTGTTCTAATGTTCTAGATTACATACCACAGTTATATGTATTGCGATTGATAGATATTGATAGATTGAAGTCATATTCTTAAATACTCGTTTTCCTTTCGATTGTCCGTCTCTAGGTCCGTCTAGAATGTCTTAGTAATGCATACATTTTGATCATAGCAGTAGCTCCCGTGCCCCATCAGTCAGTTAACTGACCTCAGCTTACCTAACATCATATGTGGCAACTCTTTAAGCGACATATTGGAACTAGTGCCGAGAACGCGAAGAGTCGTTAGACCACTGATGTAGGCGCCAAATCATGGGTGACGAATTTTACGGCGTGCTTGATCAAATTTGTAGCATTTTACACAATCTATTGGACAACAAAAGAAATTCGAATAGTTAATAACAACTTCTCATCAATACACCTATTGTCTGCACCTCTAACTACATAGCACCTTACCTTACTTCCGACATGATAGATTGAAGTTATATTCTTAAATACTCGTTTTCCTTTCGATAGTCCGTCTAGAATGACTTAGTAATGCATACATTTTGATCATTGCAATAGCTCCCGTGCCCCATCAGTCAGTTAACTGACCTCAGCTTACCTAACATCATATGTGGCAACTCTTTAAGCGACATATTGGAACTAGTGCCGAGAACGCGAAGAGTCGTTAGACCACTGATGTAGGCGCCAAATCATGGGTGACGAATTTTACGGCGTGCTTGATCAAATTTGTAGCATTTTACACAATCTATTGGACAACAAAAGAAATTCGAATAGTTAATAACAACTTCTCATCAATACACCTATTGTCTACACCTCTACCTACTTAGCACTGAACCTACTTCTGACATTATGTTCATCGTACATGGTACACTTAAAAGATGTATATTTTCCTAATTCCGTCCTGGATTCCGGTCGCACTTGCGGCATACCGTGCGGGAACAAACGTTCAAGCCGTGCGCAAGTAAAATCACTACTTCCATTGATATGATGCCTCAAACAATCTGATTCGACGTGGATTGATGTTTACAGCTGAAAAAGAAAGCGGAACATGATGAATTTTACTTAAAAACTTACCGTAGGTACTTACTAGTCGTGATCAAAATTCTTTCCACTAAAATTTCCCTCACTGATGACACGTGTTTTATGACAGTTTGACAGATGCACTTTTTTCGAATCTCGGCAAAGCAAACCTTGCCGAGGTTGCCGATCTTGTTGCCGTCCTGTTCATGCTCATGTTACAACTGTCAAAATGACCTGAGAATTGTCAGTCATTTTGAGGTTAGGTTCGTTGGTGTAATAAATAATGTTGGAAGAAAGGTCTCCACGAGTACTAAGAGAATCCTGAAAATCATTTTTCTAAAGTTCGTAATAAATTAGTTATTACAACAAATGTGCTATTTTCGTAACAGGACACCATTAAATTGCGGCTATTGCAAAAAGTGCTTAAAACATATCTAAATCTATTTTTATGAAAAGTTGCTTTTGGGTGTATAAAATATACATTATTATACAGTAGACGTTCGGTCGGTGCAAACGGTTTAACTGCAATGCTTTTTAACTGCAAGTCCGGTAAGTGCAACAAATTTGCAGTTATCGCACCGCCAAACGTCAAAATGGTGCGCCATGTTAGCCCTAATGAACAGTCGAATGAATTTTTCGTTCATTTTACGTCAATTGATGGCTTGTTGACACTGTCAGGCGTTGCAGTTATCGGATTTTCGTTCGATAAATGAAACGTAAACATGTTGCAGTTATCGAACGTCTACTGTACTACATTTACAAAAATAGGTATAATGTTTTTGAACTTTCATACGCAAGCAGACATATTTGAAACTTATCAATGAAAAAATTCATTTTTCTTACATAAAATGCTATTACTTCACCTAACTATTTAAATACCGTCGATGGGGGTGACAATGGGTCTGGGGGGTGAGATTGGGTCAAAACGGAGAAACATAAATTTTGAAATAGCTCATCAACTATCGCTAATTTATATTGAAAACTTTATATTATTTCAAACAGATGATGTTTTTACACGTCATGATGCAGAATAAGATGTTTAGCAATAATCGTTTTTTTGTTAAATTTGTGGCTAAACTTATATGATGAAACTACTAGTAAATCACTCTGAAAAAAATTCTCCTCCGTAATGTTTCACACAAGTACCTAACCATAAATTTTCTTATAAGTGGTTAGCTGTAGGTATTACCTGGTTGAGGCAACGAAAAAAGCGGGCTGTCAATGCACTTTTTATTTAAAAATTCAATATTTTCGACCCTGTGTCTAAATATTAAGAATGGGGGTGAGATTGGGTCAAGCATGTTATGGAGTGCTCATAACCTTAACTAAAAAATTCAGCTTGTTTTTCAGTCCCCATTTGACGTTAGAGTGGAGCCATGTTTACCGTATCTTCATAAAAGCATATTTTTATTTTGAAAATATATCGAAGAAGTGTCAAGCGAGTGTGTTCATACGTTTAGTGCCTAAAATCATTTATAACAATAAACCCATGCGTTTGGACAGCTCCTATGATCATCAGCTAATCTTTAGTGTACTGCAATATCGTAAGCTCACAAAATAGACTTGACAGCGTTTTCTTCTCCACTCTTTTTTTTTTAAATTTTAAGGAAATATCGTGAAACTTCCAGACGGTAGTGGCATCCCGGAAATACCGGGGCCATAAAACCGGTAACATGACACAATTTCGGAAAACGAACGAACGTCGAAAAATGTCATGTTTTTTTTTTCAATATATCTTTCAATGCGCTTCTCCCTCAATGTAATCCCCCCTCCTCTCATGGAGGTTAAAACTTTAATTGAAAATGATTATGGTGGCTAAAAATGCTGATACAACATACAAACTTTATTTTATCAAATTTCAACCATTTTTTCGATTGTATTAGCCCTTTTAGGTGGATTAATCATTTTTTTAAATTACCTAAGTTTTTATTCGTCATGGTTTCATTGTATTTTAAGTAGGTTTACTAGATATGATCAATAAAACTAACTTGTATTCTTAGATAGCTGACTTCAAATACTTTGACCCATTCTCACCCCCTCTAAGGGGTGAGATTGGGTCAATTTTCAATCATTTGTAGTTTAGTAGACAATTCACATAATGTGATACTTTCTTGCTAAACTATCATTACCATATAGAAGAATATACATACCAAATAAAAAGTTTTTCCGACTTCAACTGCATTTGTTATTTAACAAACCATCTTTGAGTACAGTAGACGTTCGGTCGGTGCAAACGGTTTAACTGCAATGCTTTTTAACTGCAAGTCCGGTAAGTGCAACAAATTTGCAGTTATCGCACCGCCAAACGTCAAAATGGTGCGCCATGTTAGCCCTAATGAACAGTCGAATGAATTTTTCGTTCATTTTACGTCAATTGATGGCTTGTTGACACTGTCAGGCGTTGCAGTTATCGGATTTTCGTTCGATAAATGAAACGTAAACATGTTGCAGTTATCGAACGTCTACTGTATCCTTTTTTGACCCATTCTCACCCCCAACGACGGTACGTTACCAGTTAAATTTTAAGTAAAACAAATGGTTTTCCTAAGACTGAATCAACCCTTTTTCATATGCTGGAAAGCTTGGGGTAAAACAAGCACTTTGAAGTTTCACACCCTTGGCGTAGAAGTGCGTAGTATGTGTCAAATTCTCGCGGTACTCCTAAACGAGTTCCTGGGGATATCCTGGTGAAATTACTTAGAAACTCCAAGAGAAATTCTCAGGGACTTTTGAAGAAATTGCCTGGGAACTCCTGAAGCACTTCTCTACATAGAAACCGTTAATTTAGAGTCAACGCCGTTACTCAAAGTGACGGACCAAACAAAGTGTGCTTAGAACGATAAAAAATGCAGGATTATTGCAGAATTATGTAGGGTAAATGTACCAATAGTGGTGCTATTAGTAGCTCATTGTAGTAAAATAATTGAATAAAATTGTTAATACCACTAAATAAAAAGTTTGAGAACGTTAATCGGTAGTTTTTCACTTAAATTTGCTAGGAAAAATGTAAAAACCATTGTTTATTTCAGTTTTTACCAATAAATCACTTGCACCAACTATTGGTACACTGTTCCTATTATGGAGGTAAAATTTAACATTGGTTCCTATAGTGGCGCATCCCATTGAATTCTTATGGGACCCACCACTATAGGAACACTACCACCACTATAGGTGCAAAGGAGCAAAAAAATTAAGGAAAATATTTATTTAAAATAGGTTTTTCGGCAAATCCTGAACATAAAACTGAATAACTGTTATTAATTAGGTATGATGCATCTATTAAAAATGTCGTTTGCAAGCTTTTTGGTCGAAATGGTGCTGAATTGCCACTACCACCACTATTGGTACTACCTCCACTAAGGGAGCTTTTACCCTATGTGTTTTAAACTAAGTTTTAATGAATTTACTATAAATTTTCACAATAAAGCAATAACTTAGAACGAGCTTACCCATTTATGTGTCGTCCATCTCTGCAACAGCATTTGTCTGGGTCTTTCGCCGTCGAACGAAACACGAACAAAACTGATTCCTATATTTATTCACTTCACATCCACGACGCGACGAATGAAAACAAAATCCTCTGCCAAAAGCATCAGTTTGCGGCATCTGACCGACACAACGCATCCAACGAGCCTCTGCACGAATTTGCCCTGTCCTGCTCACTCCCACAGAAAATTTGAAAACAGCGCGCACAGTAAAAGTCACATTTGACTTTTACTGTGCGAACTGTTTTCAAGTTTTCTGTGGGAGTGAGCAGTACGCCAGATTCGTGCAGAGGCTCACTGAATCAGTTCCCTCCTTTGCACTCACTCCCGGATCGACGAATTGCAAAACAAAAACAAAAGAATCACTAGAAGCAGCATCGATTTGCTGCACCCGACCGACCGACCCACCGCACCCAACTGAAGCAGCAGCTCCGTCTTTCGCACTCACTCCCGGATCGACAACGCGGCGAATTGCGAAGGAATCACTGAAAACAGCATCGATTTGCTGCATCCGACCGACCGACACAAAGGAACCAACCGAAGCAGCTCCTTTTTTGCACTCACTCCCGGATCGCCGACGTGGCGAATTGCAAAAGAAAAACAAAATAATCACGGAAAGCAGCATCGATTTGCTGCATCCGACCGACCCAAGCGAGCAAACGACAAGAAAAATGCGGCGTCTTGACTCTGACTCTGACTGGCATCTTCACCGCGATTCACACACAAACTGTTGCGGATCCATACCTATCCACACGGGGAAAGATGACACGTACACAAACCGACGACAGCGCGAGCAAACGACAAGAAAAAAGCGTTGCACAAATGCACGTTTTCACTTGTTTGACTTTTGAGCGGCGTCATGTTATTAAGCTGGCTAATGAAACAAGTTCATTTTCTGTAAACACGGCACCGCTCAAACGTCAAATTATTAAGCTGAATCCATTTTGATGATAGAGAAATCAATGTGATGTTTAATTCTAATGTAACATTACTTTCATCTGTCGTTTGATGTATGCTGATGTTCCAAGATTTCGAGTGGGGAATTCTTGACATTAGTATGAAGTATAATTCTAATGTAACGTTTTATTCTGGTGTCGTTACATGTTTTCTGATGTTCCATGTGGGCAACAGTCGACATCAATATGATGTTTAACTCTAATGTAACATCACAATCATCTGTCGTTAAATGTATTTTGATGTTTCAAGTGAGCAACACTCAACAACAACATGACATTTAATTCTGATGTAACATTTCATTCTAATGCTGTGATAGGTATTCTGATGTTTCAAGTGAGCAATTCATGACATCAATATGATGTTGAATTCCAATGTTACATGACATTTTTCTGTCATTAGATGTAGTCTGATGTATCAAGCGAACAACAGTTGATATCAATATAACATTTGATTTTGATGTAACATTAGAACAGTTTGTTTTTGGATGTTTTAGGATGTTAAATTCAACATCACATTGAAGTTTGATTTCAATGTTATATGTAAATCTTATGTATTACTGTGTACTTGGATGTTTCATTGAAGTCTGAGTACATTAGCAGAACAACAATATACATTAAATGTTAAGGTTTTATAGATGTACCGTATTACCCCGCTAATACGACACCGACTGTTGTCGAATAACCGGGGTAAGCTTTTAATTCGACAAACTGGTCACCCTACACCATCTTGCTCATTGCAATTTGGCAACTCAATTTTTGTTTTTGGTTTTGATTTCCGGATTTGTTATGAAACAAAATTTCAATATATATTGCGGTGGTACGAAAGAAAAGCTAGTTCTTTCTACGATTGTTTCCATCCTCAGTACATTCCGATTGGTCTCCAGGCGGTTTCGGTGTCGAATACCACCAACTCAAAACTTCCGGAATTATCGGCTGCAAGAGGAGCTGCTGCGGGTGACAGTATAAGAACAATATCAAACTGTTTTGCATTTACAGTGTACATCACTGTGACATTTGAACACTTTTTAATTCGACATTTGTCGAATAAGCGGGGTACGAATTAAAAAGTGTCGTATTAAAACGTGTCGAACCAGCGGGGTAAGACGGTATGCTAATGTTTTCTACGTTACAATTTCTATTCGGGGAAATAATAAAAAACGGGTCCACGGTCGTCATTTAACTTCCATATCTGCGAACTAGGCCTGCTCCCCTAAGTTGACGCCTACACGAAATCAGAAATCAACCTAACTAATCTGCTTTTAAGCGCAGTTTCGAGTTCGAAAGGAATCGCTCAAGAAACTTCTTGAGTGATTCCTCGCAGAAACTTTCTTCGGTGACTGCTATTTGAACTGTCATTTCTTCACTACTGCGTACTGTGATCGAAGAAAAACCGGCTTCTTGAGCGATTCAGACAAGGAATTTCCCATGCATCAAGATAGGCTGAGAAATTCCTTCTGAACTGCAAACAGTGCTTTACCGTGAAAACGAAAGAGACAGTAGGCCGTATGAATAAAGTTGAGTAAATACTCTTTTTGCAATTTCTCATCGTAATAAACTGTTTTACCTCACACAAATCTGACAGGAAAAGGCCTACTTTCCCACACCAAATTATCAGTGCTGTAATGGTTCATTACAGCACTGATTTGCGTTGCGTAATGAACCATTACAGCACTGTTTTCAGTTTTGATCAACTTCTTGATGCTTTCTGGACGCAGGTTTGGAAAATTGTGACAACTGCACAGTATAACCTGCTATGATCAGACTTTCTTAAACATGGCTATGGAAATCTGTGTGCAGTTTGATGAAAAAGTTTTGTTAAAAACTATCCTCAAGTGGTAATTTATGAAATTGCAAAAAACGTTGTACGCATCTCGGTGCAGAACTCGATTTTTACAGCACTCGTCGTACTTATCCAACTCGGCAAGCCTCGTTGAATAAGTGTACAACTCGTGCTGTAAAAATCTTCATTCTGCACCTTGTTGCGTAAACTACTATTACAGCTCTTTACTAAATCTCCGTGAAGCCGTGGAGCAAATCTGTGTGAAACTTCACAGATATCTGAGTAAAGAGTATTTACTCAACTCTACTCATATGGCCTAGTGGCACGCAATATTTATCTGTGCCATCTGTAACTGTACCTAATTGGATGGTTTATTAGCTCGCGCCGCATTGAAAAAGATGTCGAGGAAAATTGGTGTTCGATTTGAATAGGTCGTATGTTTGCTGTGATTACTATATGCAGATTCGACCAATTCAAATCGAACTCCAGAATGTTGTCTGGTTTGCTAAGCTAACGCTACTAACGTTAGTTACATATTCATGATACCTTCTATTAAAATACTTTGGCATTCTGCTGTCAAAATAAAAGACAAAGCATAAAAAAAAAATCAGAAAAAACAAGTGTTGTTCTCGTGTCCGCGGTAGTTTTACGGAATAAATCCAGCTGAATCTGTCCCAGAATGGCCCTTTACGATGATCTGGATACCAAGCAGGGTCCGGATAAGGTCGCCGGTTGGTCATCGGGCATCAAACTGCTCCAGTCGCAACTGCAGGTCAAAAAGGCGGCACAGCCCATCATCCAGCCGAAGAACGCTTTGAGAAAACCTGTAAGTGGATTTGTAAACAATTTGCATTTTGCGGGAAGGAATCATTTTTGGAAATATTGTTATTTATCAGGGATTAACTCCGGTCGCGAATCTTAAAGCGAAGAAGGAAAATATTGACTTGTTTGGGTTTCCGTCGAGTAGCAGTCAGCCATCGGTTGACAAGCCGGTTACGGTCACAACATCCATTCCCAGTACCGCAAGTGGCGGAGATGCCTACAGTTGGGATGTGATTGACGAGTACAACCCTCTGTGGCCAAACGAGTACGAGAAGCTCACCAAAGATCGGAAAGCTAAGGAGCCGCCAAAACAGCCGATGAACAACTATGGCGGTCGGAACAAACGGGAATATAAACGAGGTATCAATCTGAATAAGATGCATGCCAGAGGCGGCGGTGGCGGTGGAGGAGGTGCCGGGGGTGATGATGGTCCCGGAGCGAAGAAGAGTGGATTTGCCGGGCGGCCATCGTCCGATGACGAGGAAGAGTTCCGACCTGGATTGAAGTCTGGAGCAGCCATTGCTCCACCCGCGTCATTGCAGGAATCCGTCGCACAAATTCCGGATGGGTCCAAGTATATTCTGTCTACCAGAATTCGATATGGAATTTGAATATTGAAGTATTTTTTTACTTTTCAGGATGGCCAATCTCACAGCGTACGGAGGCAGCTCTGTTGCTGCTAAGATTATGGCTAAATACGGTTTCCGTGATGGTCAAGGTTTGGGCAAGCAAGAGCAAGGCATGTCTATGGCTTTGCAAGTGGAAAAGACCTCCAAACGAGGTGGTCGCATCGTACACGAAAAGGACATTAGCATGCTGCCGCCGGGTGAGATTCCACCAGGAGCAACTGCATCGGCTGCAACAACACCGCCTTCGACTTCACAGGCGTCGTCCTTTGCATCGGAACCATCGATCACGGAAATCATGAAGTCACCTAGCAAAGTGGTGCTGCTGAGGGTGAGTTTGTTTGGCTATCAGTAGGCTTCTTCTAGCTCAGATGAATAACGAATAGCTACAAATTAGGGGCATTATAATTTTAGAGGTTTTTGGATTGATAATGATTTATCTTCGTACCTGTCATACGAATGAATTCAAGTTTCGTGTTTCTAGCTAATAGTATTTATTTCGTGGAATGCAGTAAAAAATCGAAACGTTACTTTTTCAGAGATTAAATGTCTTAGCATTTAATAATTTCCATGAAGCCTCAGAAAAGATTACTGCACTTTGGCATTAATGAAATTGCATTCTCATATTGAAATTGAAGGATATGGTTATTCTGCGAGGGGAATGTTCTTCGCTTCGGTTGAGCAACATTGCTTTCTGGTACATTACATGATCAATTCATTGCCGTACCAAAAGAGACATCCAGCATGTGACTTACGGTCCTTAACAGTCCCAGTCAGCATTAGCATAAACTTTCAGATCTTGAGATACGTTTCCCAGTGTCAGTCGATATTCACTAGTGCATTACAAACAGCGCAATACTCGTTTCGCTTCGACCCAGTATAGTTGGTTCACTTACTCTTCTGCCAAGAATCAATGCGCTTATATCCGGTCATGTATTTATGACTACGTACAGTCTCAGCAAACCTCCAATAAGGATCTGGTATCAATTTTCGTTCGGTAGCCTCTCACTCCTCTTTTTGCTGGTCCTATAACACATCCCAGAATTCCATTACAGCGAAAACCATCTCCCCGAAAACCATAATTCCACGAATGGTCCAGTACCCCTAATTCCAATATTTCGAATAACATTACCTCAAATTACCCATTTCCCCGAATACCATTAGACCGAATAGTTCATTACCCCGAATAGATGATTACCCTGAAAAAATATTGTTCAACAATTATTGTCAAAGGAAACTTATGACTGTGATGAAATGGTTGAGTTTTCATTTTTAGAATTTATAGATTATTCTTTCTAGACTTAAGCGTTTATAATAAGATTAAGATGGGGAGCTTATGATATAGATTTTTGCTTCTTTTATCATAGGTTGTTCTTTCGTCTTATATTGTTATAATGATAAGTACTTGGCGAGTTGTACACAGTCCATGGAACAAAGTCTAAAGTCTTGACACAAAGAGTTTGAGTTAACTAAAGCAGCAGAATTATACGAAATTATCACCTACTTATTACACAGTACCGCTTTTTTCTATTTATTTCAAATTAACTATTGCTTTATACCCTCAGTATTCCCAGGCTCGAAAGAATAGCACTTGAACAAAAGAATGAAAAATATCTGATATTAAATTTCATACTATTTGCATTCAATTTCAGTGCAGCGCCAGTTACAAACATTCGGTGGATACTATCTCTGCGCTCTTGAAATTCTCTGGAAAAAGTCTTTATTGAAAGACATTGTTTTGTAAGGGTATGATATTCGATGTAATGCGTCATTTGAGGAAATTGTATTCGGGGAAATGGTTATCGGGGTAACGATCTATTCGGGGTAATGGTATTCGGGTTTTCGAGGAAGTGGTATTCGGGGTAATGGAATTCGGGGAACTGTTATAAGATCATGCAAGTTTGTCCGTAGAAGCAATAAGGCGCTGTTCATAAACTACGTAGAATCTTTTTTGGCCATCTCAGAACCCCCCTCCTCCCCCTCGTAGACTTTTGTTCATACAAAATTATGGTATGGAGCGTAGACTTTGGCCAGACCCCCCTCCCCCCGCATAATTTGACGATATTCTTAGTAATTTGTTGTGGCCAAAAGGGGTCTGGTACGTTTGGCATAAGGCCGTTTGGCATAATGCCATTTGGCATAAGGACGTTTGGCATAAAGGACATTTGGCATAAAGGACGTTTGGCATAATGGACATTTGGCATAAAGTACGTTTGGCATAAAATGATTTCAGTAAAAAATGAACTACATACTTAACGTAAAAGAAGGATAAGTATACAAAAGAAGGATAATACATTATAATGCATTAGTTTTTATGGATATAATATGCAGACAAGGATGATTTGCTGGAAAGAACCATTACCGGAATCTACACACTAAATTCAGATTGCCGGGATATCAGCATTTTTTCAAACTTTTGCCGAGATTCGCACAGCCGAGCAATCAGCAAACAATCATTTTGCCGGGATCTCAGCAATTTTGACAGTTCATTGCTGATAGTCGGCAAAGGTCGGCAATCGTTTTGTTGAGAACCAGCTAACAATCGTCACTTTTTGCTGAGATACCAGATAAAGATTTTGCTGAGCAGACGGCTGTGCGCGATTTTGCCGAGCCCGCGAATCTGTTTTGAGTGTGTAAATTGCTTGTATCGATGAAGAACAGCCTATATACAAAAGAAGGAACATTCCCCTTCCGAAAAAATAAAATCAAATTCATGGAAGCAAAAGGTTATTTCCAGAATAAGAGATCCAATATAATGCACCAACAACAAGTTTGCCTTCTTTCCCTTGAAGGCTGTTCTTTAATTTTTCTCCAAAGGGAAAATATATTTTACATATTATTTATGCCAAACGTCCTTTATGCCAAACGTCCCTTATGCCAAATGTCCTTTATGCCAAACGTCCTTTATGCCAAATGTCCTTTATGCCAAACGTCCTTATGCCAAATGTCCTTATGCCAAACGGCCTTATGCCAAACGTACCAGACCCGGCCAAAAGTATGTCATCTACGTATAGGTACTAGAAGATACGTTATTTGGTTCTTCTGTCTTCGTTTATACAAGTAAGGGTCCGATTCAGCTTTTTTGAGACTATCGCAGACTGCTTCAATGCATGCAAGCTTTTTCGCAGATGACAGACTTGACCTTCTCTGCCGTGAATTCCTATGGATAGCTCCATGTATTATACTCAGGCACCAAATTTTTCCCTCACTCACGCGAGTAACGATATATCACACAGCGATATTATCCGGATAAAGCAGCCTGTGATATTTTCCTTGCACCCATGAACGATTAAAAAGGCTCTCACTCCGGTTCCTTTGCGGGATACAGGTATGCTCTCTCCAACTAGCGCTCACTCACAAATCGTTTGCTCTCGCAGGAGAAAATGTTTGCTCGGTCTGCATCAATCAACGTTTTCACCCGGTTGACGTCTTAGCGGTGCCGTGTTATCTAGATGGCCATGAAGCAAGTACAAGTTATGTAAACACTGTACCACTAAACGTCAAATAATTGATCTCGTGTATCGGTGGAGATGTTCTGTGACTCGCAGACGGAGTGAAAAAATTGGATACTTTGTTGTTTATCCGTGAGTTGCCCATGGAGAGAAAGAAAATTATCGTGAGCGCTGGAGTGAGAGACTTTTATTTTTCATTCCATGCAGTGAGAAATCATGATCGCGGAGGGGGATAAATCCGGGGAATTTGATCACGTGAGTGAAAAATTGGATGCCTGTATACTGTTTCTTCAAGTTCACCGTGAAGGAAAGCAGTCTACACGTTCACGTGTCTTACGAGCATCTTCCTTTTGGCAGCTGTGGTCTGAATGTAGCCTGTTTAGCTCCAGGCGCTAAAACTCCATCATAAGTCAGTCCTGATCCTGATGGTTGAGTAAAGCCCTGGGTATTAATATTATGCTTTATTCTTGAAGATCCATCGTGAACCAATGGCATTTTACCCATCTGGTAACGTTCTAAGTTCCCAAACACCCCATCGCTTCGCTTCAGTGATTTTAGCTCGTCTTCCACAGCTGCCTCCCAGAACTCTTTCAACGGACCACTGATGGCCTCTTGATACGTACGTGGTTCACTGGACGGTTGATCGACCATTTTTTCATCCGCAGATTTACGCTCAGGTTCCACATCTTTCGTTGAATGAGTCGATCTTCTTGGTGTTTCAGTAGTCACCTCCTCCAGGATGGTCTTTATGTCCTCATGGATTGGACAATCATCAACGATATCATCCGATTCATCATGGTCGTTTGCATCGTCGTACATGCTACAGTCATCGACACCATACCTTTTTTTTTTAATTGTCATCAGTTAGTGCTTGAGAACTTGAGAACTTCTACAGAATTCCGTGCTGCAGTCGTACTTGTCATCAAAAAATTGATTTGGCACTCCTAGTACCAGTACTGACGCTATAAGGACCTGGCATACTAGATGTTGGTCACACGAACACTCGCGACATTGACATTCTGTGGCTAGTTATTCTACTTATCTCACAGAACGTCAATTGGTAGTGGCAATAGGAGACTCTCGCTCCTCGAGTTTTTGTGCTACGTCAGGTATACCACAAGCTAGTCATCTGGGACCGTTGATTTTCCTTATCTACTTCAACGACGTGCATCTGGTTCTTAAAGTTCCTCGGCTGTCTTTTGCGGACGACCTGAAATTATTCCTGCGTATCCATTCAACTACAGACTGCTGCTTACTTCAGGAGCAGGTCAACTGTTTCGCAGAGTGGTGTAAACTTAATCGTCTCACCGTTAACCGTGAAAAATGTTCATGCATCTCCTTCTCGCGAAAGAAGCAATCAGTGCCTTTCGACTTCAAGATATTCGAAACGCCTATCGGACGAGTGCAGTGTGTTAAAGATCTGGGCGTGCTGTTCGCATCTAACATACTCTCACCACATATCCTTTGTCGTCGATAAAGCATCCAGAACCCTGGGTTTGTGTTCAGAGTGGCGAAAAATTTCACCGACATTTACTGACTGAAAACGCTCTACTGATCCTTCGTCAGATCAACGCTAGAATACGGATCAGCAGTCTGGAGTCCTAACTACAATAACGGCACTGAGCGAATCGAATCAGTTCAACGTCGATTTATCCGTTGCGCGCTCCGTGTCCTACCATGGAGGGACCCGCTTCGCCTTCCGAGTTACGAGAGGCGGTGTCAGTTGATTGATTTGCAACCTCTGCGTGTACTAAGGGATGTTTTTAGAGCCTTGACCGTGGCCGATACTCTTCAAGGGCGAATAGACTATGATTCTATATTACGACAAGTGAACATCAATATTCAACCACGGCTGCTGCGGAACAGCTCGATGTTGAGGCTTCCACTTCGCCGTAACAATTACGGGATAAGAAGTGCTCTACTAGGTTTACAACGTATTTTCAACCTGTGGCATCAGTCTTTGACTTCCATATGACAAGGAACGTACTAAAGCGAAGGTTCACTGACTTTTTCAATAACTTGACATAATTTTAAGTAGGAAATATGGTACACATGTGATTCGTAATGTAATTTCTGTTTGTGATTTGTGACATTTTTAAATAGTTTTAAGTTTTTAATATCATTGGGACTACAGAAAGTCTGTTGATGGAAATACAAATAAATAAATAAACATTTTATTCATTTATTTATTTTTTTTGGCAACGCGGTTTTGTTGCGTATTAGCAACAGTGAACTGGTGCTTTATTCCGTTGCTTCTCAGGAACTCGTTGACTTCGTTACCACAGTACTTATCACCTTGGTCCGACCTGACTAATCTGGGTACTCTGCCGGACTGGACTTTCGTATAGTGCAGTGAATCTTTCAGCGCTATTAGAAGAACAAAAGAAATAGGTCCAGTAACGATTCTGACTTTCTTTGTAGCTTTCGGAAACAAGACGTGCCATCTTTCCTTGGCAAAATGTTTGGCAGGTCATTTTCGTTCCACAATGCCAAAGATCGATGCCACTTGCTAGCTTTCGGCGCTCCAATTTACGGATAACTTTGCACCGTGACCAAGATTACTTTGCCATTCGTGGATGCAGTCCTTTGTACAACATTGTTCAATCACGGTAGTCGCTCTAGCCATCAAGCGAATATGGTGATGGTACAGTCCATTTTTGCGGGGTGCAACAGCAGCAACTCCTTGCACCAAGCTACCCACGGATACCAGTTTCATATCTAGGCCCGAAGTTGTCCGAAAGGCTTTCAAAGTGACAACATACGTATCTGGCTGGAAATGTTACTTGATGCTTGCTTCCGTACAGTAAACATTAAGTAACATATTCAGCCAGTTTCTTTTGACGGTTCTCTAGATTATTGCTCGAGAAAATTTGAGCTGTCTACTCCAAATACCTTATCCTTAAAGGAAGCAATAACTTCAATAGCCGATGATGATTCCAATCTTTTGCAGAACATGGTCGGCCCGGGAGACGTGGACGACGAGCTGGAACCGGAAGTCAAGGACGAGTGCAACACCAAGTATGGCGACGTGGTAACGGTGGTGATCCACGAAATGCCGAAGGTTGTTCCGGAGGAAACGGTTCGCATCTTCGTTGAGTTCAAGCGCATGGAGAGTGCCATCAAGGCCGTGGTGGACTTGAATGGGCGATTTTTCGGCGGACGGCAGGTTCGCGCCGGGTTCTACAACCAGGAACGGTTCGACAGCATGGACCTGATTGGGTGAGTAGAGGGGGAATTTCGGACGGAAATTTAAAGAGGGCGAGAGGTACCATGAATTGTGTGTGTACTTGATGGATTTTAGTGGCTCGTTTTCTTGAGAAAAATGGCAAGCAAAAGCAAACAAATATACCTAATAATGTGATTGAAGAAATGTCTTTTTCAATACGTTTTGTAATATCACTCTCTTTTTTCTTAGTGAGGTACCCGAGTATAGGTACCTAAGCTAGGCGCGCTTTGTTATTCTGACATTTCACAGAAAAAATAGATAAAGGATGAACTTACGTTCAAAGTTTCGTTATAAATCACAAGGAAGTAACTCAATTTTCAGATTTCCTTTATCTTTCTTCGGTAAACTGTCAAATAATTACACAGCTTGTGACTAGATTCATGCGGAAGGAAAATTTGTGAATATCAGACATGGACAAAGTTTTTTTTTAACGTGCAGTCATGATGCAGACGTGTCTTATGATGGGTAAAATGGGCAAGATTCGACAGGAAATTTGGTTTCTACAGTCGAGGACTCCCGCTGGGTCCATCGCCTTCATCGACTGCCTGCGATATATCGTCCGTTTGCGATGACCCCGTTGTCGTCGAGGATATTTTAAGTGGGACGCTGTTCTCGTAGATCACCGCTCCGTCTGTACGGACCACCTTCGAAATGGCCAGTTTGCAGTAGAAACACTGCTTGTTGTTCATCAAGTGTTGGATGATGCAATTTCTAGATTTTGAGGATAGAATTGTTGATATCATGTTCATCAATTGTAGTTCAAGGATTAAACTTACTCGCAAGACTGATGCTGACAAGGATCGAACACTGCTGAATTCTGTTTGGCATAACATATGGGGCAAAGTGAGTCCTCCGAGAGAACTGTTATTTCCGACAGAAGAGTTTGCCGCAACTGAAGGATTTCGATTAGGCGTCGAACCTTGTTGAGCTCATCTTTGGTAACGTGACTGGGGTCTAGAAAGAGGTCAAAACATGTTAGCAAAGTGTTTTTTTTTTCGAAGAATTCCTCAAACTTCTCAAGTAATACTCCTGAGCCAAGACAGAATGTCTTCTACCTGAAAAAAAAACCTAGAAAACCGGGAATCCTCAGGGAGTTTTATTTAACAGGAGAAAACCTGGAATACTCAGGGAAATTTTACTCCGATAAAAAATAAAACATTGGGTCGTATGGACAAAAAGTAGTGAATTTTACTACTTGTAGATCTACTCAAAAGAAGAGTCCATAAAGATTACTGAATTGTTGGTCTGAATAAAAAAAATGTGAGCTTTCACCACATGTTTGAAGTAAGAACAAACTTTCAAAATACCAATATTTTCCCGTTAATGATTCAGGTTCTTACTGATAGCTTGTTGCTCTGAGGAGACGTTAAAAGTTCTTCGCAAAGCAACTTAAATCAAGAAGTAGATAATCGTGCAACACAAAGAAGGCTCCTAGACCTAGCAGATATTTCCATGAAGTCATTTGGCATAACGGTTATTTGGCATAATGGACATTTGGCATAATCGAAATGCACCCTTCTTTATTATACCAAATGTCCATTATGCCAAACGACTTTATGCCAAATGACACAGAATCCCCTGGAATGCCTTTCAGGATTTTTTACAAAATTTCCTTCCGTATTTATCACGCCATTTTTTTTTTTCTGAACTCCGAGCGATTTTCCTGTAGTTCTTCACGGGGATGCTACAGAATTTCTTCCCGGTATTGCTCCCAGGGCCCCTCGTGGGTTTTTTTCCCTGAGTTTCTCCTGCGTTTTGCTCAAAGGAATTTTCGTTGGATTTCTACCAGAATTTATAGCGAATTCGCTACAAGATTTCCTATCGGGATAAATCGTAGAAGCTGTCGCAGAGTTTTGTTCAGCATTCCACTTGAAGATTTTAAGCCAATCCTTCCGGGTCCTCTTGGGATTTCCCCAGAATTTCTCTCAGAGTTGCTACAGGAGTTATTCCTGAGAATTATAGAATTCCATCAAGGATTTGTTATGGAGTTTTCACGAACTTTCTGTAAGAGTTCCGTCCGAGATTTCGTCCAAAGTTTTTCCTGTAATATCTTCAAGAAATTTCTGCGAGCTTTCTTCTAGAGTCCTTTCTTGATATTCTACAGGAGTTTCAGCTGGGATATTTCTTAAAGGTTTTCGCGGGGTTTATTTCGAAGTTTTACCTGAGATTTCTTTCGCAGTTTCTCTTAGAACTTGTCCCACAAGATTTCTTCAAATGTTGGTCCTGGGAGGTCTCTCAGAGTTTTTTTCTGAATTTATCCTGGACTTTCTCCTACGGTTTTTTTTCCGGAGTACCTTCTGGGATTTCTACAGGAGCTATTGCTGATGTTTCTCACTGAATTCTTAGAATTCTCCCCGTGATTTTCTTCAGAGCCAGGCTGTTTCTCTTAGTTGTATCGAATTTTCTCTGCATTATTCCCAGAACTCTTACCAGAATCTTTATGGAAAATCGTCTGGAAGTATATCGAAAACCCTCTGGAAGAAATATCGGGGGTACTTAAACAGATACTTCGTGAAAAACTTCTGCGGAAATCCAGGAAGGAACTTTGGTAGAAATCCCAGGAACAACTCTCAGAAATCTTGAAAGATGTTTACTTGATTTTTGGGAATATTCATGTATAGTTTATGAAAAGTAGGATGGCATTGGGTATTATCAGCAGGTTTTTTTCTCTTCGTCATGGGGAGTTCTAATAGGTCAAATTGCCTGAAACTTGGTCGTAAAATTCAGCTCGGTGGAGAAAGATTTGACGTCAACTTAGAGTTCCAAAAAAAAACTCCCATGTCGAAAAGAACAAAATTGCCGAGAATACGTAAGTTTCCCTATAGAAATTTTAAGAAAACTTGGGTTTTTTTTTTTAATTATAAAACTTCACAATTTTCCCTAGAAAAATCTGGAAAACTCAGAGAATTTGCTTTTGAGTTATGAATTATGAATATGAATTATGAATTAAGAATAGACACCCTGCAAGAAGATTTCAAGATATCTGTAAAATCACCATGAAACAAAAGTTTTACTATTTATGTTTTCAGGACTTCCTCAATGCTAACCGGTCCTCAGGGCTTATCCGCCGAATCACTCAGTTTTGAATCATGGTAGAAATACCGTCGTATAGGCAATCGTTTTGTTCGTCATATCTTGAGAAGTTCAGAGCAAAAACACAGAATTTTTAGCAATCGATTGAGTAAGATGTACAAACTTACAATCCGCCATATTGAACTTGATGATCGGTGGATCCGGAACGATCTCCTTCACGCCGATAATCGCCCGGAACGGCGACGGCACACGAACTTCATTCGTCAGCGGGTCGATGTGAGCTCTCATCTTTGGATCAAAATTACCCCTCGGTGCCTGGTGGCTGCTGGTCGCGATCGGAGTTTTAATGTCCCCCAGAGCAAACTCCAAACTAGTAATGTGGAAACTGGTGTCCGTGAGTAGGTGTTTCGAAATACGGGGGATCTTGGTGATTCCAATCACGGTTCCGTTACTGGTACCGATGGTACTTGCGCTGCTGCTACTGCTACCACTAGCGATGGTGGTATCATCTTCGAGCAGTTCGTTTTTCATCAGCGCTAGAAGAATTCCAATAGCGGCGCTGATGATAGCAAAGTGAGTTACGTTGCTCAAATCCGGTAAACAGAGGTCCATCACGTGTTGGAAACAACCAGGAGGAATAGTTACCCGGGATAGAACTTGGATGGCAAGCTGCAAAAGGTTGTTATAGAAATAAGTAAAGATATTCAGTGCTTAAACTCCATGCATTTATCAGAACTCAGCAACTTCCTTTGGTAAGCCCAATACTCACTTGACAAATCCTCCCTAGAATGATTTCACTGTTGGCCCTCGATGCATCCTGCAACAGTCCCGGCGTTATGGTCAGTATCATCTCCAGGGCTCGCATCAACGAAACGGTCAACTCGAAGCACATCGAGCAAATCTTGAGCTGCTTCGTCTCGATTACTTGCTGTTCGTCCCGTTGCGATACATTCTGAATCTAGGTGGAAAGAAAAAAATCAATGAATTAGGGGAAAGTATTTAACGACAAGAACCGCCTTACATCCTGTAGAATGTGGATGAACTCCGAGAAGGCCCAGTTCAGCTGGGACAGAACTGAGTTTAGGAACGTTGTACAATACGGTTCATCTTTACTCAGTATTTCACTGATCATCCGCTGAAAGTGCTTCGATGGACAGGCAGGAGCAACTAGATGAAGCAATCCGGTGTGGGATCCATTCTTCGCCCGACTTCGATACAGTCCTAGCGAGCGTCCAGCTTCTTTACCGCCTTGCCATACACACGGTGGACGGGACTCCCTGTATCCAAATCCATCTCCTAACCAGAACCGGAGAAGCAACCAATTGCTTTGTCCCCAAGCTCGGTTCTCGTAGGGCCTTAGCAGTGCGCGTACGAAAGCCTGCTGACTTTTTGGGGATGCTTGCTCCAGCGCACGGATTCCCGCCTGATGGCAAGTGAGCGACCCTAACGCCTGGATCAAAGCATCCTTGCAGGATGCTAGAATGACCCGTGTATCGGCCAGATGCAGCGCCAGGAAGTCGGCAGCCGATCCGATGAGTTCACTGTCCGCCGAGAGGTCATGCTGAATACCGGTATCATGGTAGCTAAAATCCAAAATCGTGTCCAGCAGTACCGGAATCACATTGATGTAGGTTTCCGGCAGAAAGGAGAACAGGACGTCCTCTTCGCTGAAGCGTTTTAGTGTTTCAAACACAATGCCCATCAGCCAGCAGAGCAGTGACCTGCGGTGTGAGCCAAGTGCTACGGAACGGTACCAGGCTTGCTTTCGAGCCAGCTCCATCGATCGTTTCTGGAATGGGCACAGTTTTGGTTTTGATTGAATATTTTACAAAGAAATTAGGATCAGGGTCACAAGAACCCAACAAAGTTCTGATATTGAGAAATATAAAACTTCTGTTATCATGAGATAATACTGTTCAGCTCGTATGACCTACGTTAGTTAACGATGCATTTATAATAGTAATAAGTCAGGTATATAACACTCACCGCAAATATGCTTTTCCGCTGACCAAATCGCGTGTCCAGCTCTTGCATCAACTCTTCGTGAGCCTTGCTAAACCCAACCGTGCTCGAGCGCTTCAATTCCTCCAGATTGTGCACCACATCGTCACAGTTCGTTTTCGTTTCCAACAGAATGTCCGACAGATGGCAAATGTTATCCCGCAGATCGGCAATCATGACGACGTACTTGTGCGCTACCGAGTAGTAGAAGATGACGGCACAATCCAGCAGTTCACAGATCGCCTGCCGTTCATCCATGTTGCCGGCTTTGATCGGTCCACTGTTGCCTCCGGGTCGGCCCGACCCGAGCGACGTATCTCCTTCCTGGTGATGGAGCTCAGATCCAGTGCTGAAAATGAGAACTTTTGAAATTGGTTTCATGTCTAACTTGCGCGAACTGAACTCACTTTGAAGCTGCTCTCGATATCAGTGAATATGTCGAATTAGGTCCTCCGGATACCAGGAAAATGGCTGAATCCAAAAATGCATTGAAGGCAGCTAAAATAGAATCCAAAATTAATACTGTATTCGAAGAAGTAATTCTAACAAAGCACCCACCAATTTCATTCCTCAGATCAGACTGCTGATCGACCGCCGCCAGACTGGTGTGATCGTCGCCAAGTTTCTCGATCAACTGCTGGCGGAAATGCTTCTTCAGATAGGACAGCACGCCTCCGATGCGGTCGATGTTGCTATAGCGGAAGGTACCGTCGTAGAAGTAGCGGTAATCGATGTACGGACGCTGAGAGGCAGTCGATGAAGTGGACGCGGTTGAGATTTCCTCATCCCATAGGGTACGGGCTACGTCCAGCAGGGTGCACAGGAATGACAGACCTATAGCCGGCTGGGTCGACGATGAGTAGAGGCCCTGTGGGGGACGATTGAGATTACAGTGTATTTGAAAGATGCTAAATGGTTTAACCCTTTGAAACCGGGTTTTTTTTTTCAAACGTTATTCTAGAGTATTTTCCAAGTTTTTCTGAAGTTTTTGTGCTCAACAGCATAAAAAGGGTAGAATATGACACTGAATATTTTTCTGGATATCTTAAGACATCCAAACTGTTCTTT
Source organism: Aedes albopictus (assembly GCF_035046485.1). Lineage (NCBI taxonomy): Eukaryota > Metazoa > Arthropoda > Insecta > Diptera > Culicidae > Aedes > Aedes albopictus. The sequence continues at coordinate 48,972,776 of NC_085137.1, read as the reverse complement.
TGTTCAGATTCTAAATTCTACGGGTATAACGGAAATTTTTGCATTATACAAAGCTAGGATTTGTAACCATTCTTCTGAAAGTTCAATAGACAGCATCAGATCAGTCGGAATATCCTAAGTCATCCTAACTGTTTTGAGTTTAGATCCTAAAGTCTACGAGTATAACGATAACTTCTTTTATTCTACAAAGCTACGATTTGTAGTCTATCATGTCCAGTTAGTCTTATAAAAATTCAATAGACAATGTCAGATCAGTCGGGATATCCTAGGATATCTAAACTGTTCTTGAGTTTAGATCTTAAAGTCTACGGGTGTAACGGTAACTTCTTTCATTATATGTACTGCCCCCACTCGCATAACAGTCCCATTTGACATTTCATCACTTTTGAGTTAACGTTATGAATAGTCATCATTTTCGATGTACTCCCAAAAACCATAATAAAAAATTCGTTTTTTTTATGTCAATGTGTGAAAAAATACCAAGTCATGAGCGTCCCATATCAAGTACCCGCATAACAGTCCCATCATGGATGTTTGAGTCACGTTACACAAAATTGAACAACTTTGTAGTGATTGTATTATTTTTTACAGTCACGTATTCATGTACAAAGCAATCTGTGAAAGTTCCGAAATGATCGAAATATTTTTTCAAATTTTGGCGATTCTTTCAAAGTTTTATATGGAAACAAGTTTTCAAACTTCTAATGCCTTTCTCAATTCCTACTTTTTACAAAAGGGACTGTTATGCGAGTGGGGGCAGTGTACGAAGCTACTATTTGTAGTCTACATACTTAAAACAAAATGCAGAGATCAGCTGTGCGAATCTCGGTTAAAGTTCATTTGCTGAAATCTCGGCTAAACCACAGACAAACAGACGTAACACTCTTCAAAACGGCTTGGCACATGCATTTAACGATCAATTCAAATTTCATTTGATTTGCGCGGTCGTTCCACCAGATGCGCTAGTGTTCGATCGCTTTGACGTTTGCCAGTGTACACGTTGCTGAATGATGCAAACGAAAATTACAGGCAATTTGTGTAGTAGTGTGCGGATCAGCAAAACCTCAAATTCAAATCCATCGTGGCCGACAGTGCACAATGGTCCACGAACCAGATTTATGAGGAAAGATGCATGCAGCGCCTTCAAATGATTTTTTAGACAAATATGGTCTTCTACAAAGTTGTTCCTAAAAATAAGGCCATTTTTTCAATATACATGAAAATTAGGGTGGTCCATATTTTCAAAGACATTGGTAACCAAACTTTTTTATTTGCAAGAATAACTGTATGCATTCTCAGGGAAAGTTGTAGATCTATCAATTTTGAGCAAATTTGCCGAAGACACTTTTTATGTAGCTTTAAAATTGACCGATCTAGAGGTATTTTTCTGAATAAGCTTAGGGTGGTTCAAGAAAAACCGGTTTTCTGGCGTTAACTTTTTCAGTTTCGATTTTTCATCAAAGTCGCCCAAGAAACACTTGTAGAGCATTTGAAGACGCGTCGTTTCGTGCGCTGAGATGATCGTTATCTCTTTTGGTTCAAAAGTTATAGGCATTTTTCGTAAAAAATCATAGTTTTTTAAAAAGGTGTTAAGACGGGTTGGGGCAAACATAAAAAATATCTTTTGCCCGCATTCAAAAGAAGAAATGTTGTTATAAAACATATCAAAAAATTAGAGGGGTGTTATTTTTGTAACTCAAGTGAAAAATACTTGAAAAGTGCCTATTTTTTCTAGAAAATCATCAATATCTTTTGAACGGAATGATGTAGCAACATTTTCAGCGCACGAAAATGTGCGCTTTTTAAAGCTCTAAAACTGGTTCTTAGACAACTTTGATGAGAAATTTGAAACAAAAAAGATAAAGGGTTTAAACTGTTTTGACCAAATTTGTAGCATTTTCCCATAGTTTTCATAGGGTGACGCTAGAACAAATCGTTTTATTGCTTTATCTTTTTTGTTTTAAATTTCTCGTTAAAGTCGCCTAAGAACCACTTTTAGAGCTTCCAAAAACGCGCATTTTCGTGCGCTGAAAATGTTGCTACGTCATTCCGTTCAAAAGATATTGATGATTTTCTAGAAAAAATAGGCACTTTTCAAGTATTTTTCACTTGAGTTACAAAAATAACACCCCTCTAATTTTTTGATATGTTTTATAACAACATTTCTTCTTTTGAATGCGGGCAAAAGATATTTTTTATGTTTGCCCCAACCCGTCTTAACACCTTTTAAAAAAACTATGATTTTTTACGAAAAATGCCTATAACTTTTGAACCAAAAGAGATAACGATCATCTCAGCGCACGAAACGACGCGTCTTCAAATGCTCTACAAGTGTTTCTTGGGCGACTGTGATGAAAAATCGAAACTGAAAAAGTTAACGCCAGAAAACCGGTTTTTCTTGAACCACCCTAAGCTTATTCAGAAAAATACCTCTAGATCGATCAATTTTAAAGCTACATAAAAAGTGTCTTCAGCAAACTTGCTCAAAATTGATAGATCTACAGCTTTCCCGAAGAATGTATACAGTTATTCTTGCAAATAAAAAAGTTTGGTTACCAATTTCTTTGAAAATATGGTCCACCCTAATTTTCATGTATATTGAAAAAATGGCCTTATTTTTAGGAACAACTTTGTAGAAGACCATATTTGTCTAAAATATCATTTGGAGGCGCTGCATGCATCTTTCCTCGTAAATCTGATTCGTGGACCACTGTGCAGTGTCGCGCGCGGTTCTACCAAGAGGTGGCAGTGTGCTCATGAAAATGACACCGGGCAAAAGTTTTTGGTGAATTTCCTCTAAGAGTTACGTCTGTTTGTCTGTGGCTAAACGCTTGACGTTTAAGAGGAAAGGCAGTGGTGCGCCCGAGATTTGTCTGTGGTGTTCTCTGGTGCGCGCGGCTAACTATTTTAGCATTTTTGGCAATTATTGGTCAAATTTTTAAGGATTTGGAATCAATCCGTCTCTTCGAAATTGATTGAAGATCATTTTCTGTGAAGAAACCATTTAGATTAGACTTTTAGTTTTGGCTGGAATGTCTTTTTAGTGACGAAAAACTTCCAACATCTTATGACATTTCTATCTATTTTGTGTGCCAGAGACCGATTTCGGCCAAATTTCGAAAATCGGAAACAATCCGTCGATAGAGAATTTCATAAAGAATAATCTAATTGAATAAAAATTACGATAAAAAATCTCTGAAATTCTCGAAGCTCTTTAGAATCCGCATCAATAATTAGCAAAAATCTCATAAATCTTACCATTTCTTGAGGTACGATCGCCTCGAAACGACCGATGTACCCATCGGAGCAGACCAATGAATTCATGGAGTAATCCATGTAGCAGAATAAATCATCGGTCAATTCGGAAGGATTCTACAAATTCTTCTATTTTGAAATATATAAATAGTATATATTTAGCAAAAACTATGATAAAAGAAAAATAAATTCTTTCGAATCCATCTTGTTTTCGTCATTCGAAAGTTGTTTTGGCAGTTTGATTTATAATTCTATTTCGATAACTGGGTTGACAAGGTATTCTATTGAGTACATGACAATGGGATTCATAAACAAATTAGCTCGTATTCAAATAGGTTGGTCACTATCACCGCCTAGTATTTATTTTAATTTATATTTTCTTTGTATTTTTACTATTTTCAATTTTATTTCCAACTGTTTGGTAAAAGCAGTCGACCAAACCACAGCCGCACCCTAGCCGTAGAAATGAACTCGATCCTTCCGAACGCAGCGTAGGACATGCATGTGTTGATGCGCTGTTGCGGGTGCGGGCGTTGCACCCAAGATTATTTGATTTTTTTATATGAAAGTATAAACTTTTGTATATGCCAAAAGATTCCTTATAAAATTTCCGATCTGATGGTGCAATTTAGAATACTGAAAAAATAAGTTCATAGCATACTTTTTGCTTTTCCAATTCGAGCGCAAACGTTCCCCGCTGTAACAGCAGCATGCGGGTGCGAGGTGAGAATCGAAAATCCAGCCAGCCAACAACAAAAGCGCAATGTGTTCATCTCATCGAACGGTACATTCATTTTCTGTTTCGAAGGACCGGGCGGGCGGGTATGGTACTTGCTAACACAACACGTGATAGTTAGTTGAAATGGGAAATTCTTTCAACACTTTTTTTTTAATATGTCGGCAATAATTACATACGTTCTTTTATTGAAAGAACATTTTATGTATGAGAAAAAATAATCAGTGAACGATTTTCTAGAAATGACATACCGTTTTTGAATAATTTTCCTTTTTTATGAAGATATTGGATTTCTTATCACACAAAAGCGCAATGTGTTCATCTCATCGAACGGTACATTCATTTTCTGTTTCGAAGGACCGGGCGGGCGGGTATGGTACTTGCTAACACAACACGTGATAGTTAGTTGAAATGGGAAATTCTTTCAACACTTTTTTTTTAATATGTCGGCAATAATTACATACGTTCTTTTATTGAAAGAACATTTTATGTATGAGAAAAAATAATCAGTGAACGATTTTCTAGAAATGACATACCGTTTTTGAATAATTTTCCTTTTTTATGAAGATATTGGATTTCTTATCACACAAAAGCGCAATGTGTTCATCTCATCGAACGGTACATTCATTTTCTGTTTCGAAGGACCGGGCGGGCGGGTATGGTACTTGCTAACACAACACGTGATAGTTAGTTGAAATGGGAAATTCTTTCAACACTTTTTTTTTAATATGTCGGCAATAATTACATACGTTCTTTTATTGAAAGAACATTTTATGTATGAGAAAAAATAATCAGTGAACGATTTTCTAGAAATGACATACCGTTTTTGAATAATTTTCCTTTTTTATGAAGATATTGGATTTCTTATCATCTTTGGGATTGCAAAGGAATACCAGCACCGCACAAAGATTATTTTCTTTACAAAATCCATTATTATTTAAAATAGCAAGATCATAAATGTAGGAAGTGATCTATGGGTGTAACTGAAAATTCTGACATATCCAAAGATGATCCAAAGTAAGGATCCCGAATCTTCAGAGATTAGAAAAATGATCTCTGTATTCATAAGCGAAGAAAGTGTTCTCTGAGTAAAGCTGAAAATTCTCATGTTGATCAGTAAGAATCCCGAATATTGAAAGATGGTAAAATGTCGAGGATTCCCCAGAGGAAACACCTGGAGGATTCTCTGGAGGGCGCTCCTGAAGGATTCCCCAGAAGGGACTCTCAAAAGATTGCCCAGAGAGAACTAGAGGGAAAACCTGTAGGATACCCCAGAGGGAACTCCTGAAGGATTCTCTAAGGAACATGTTCCCTGTGGAAATCCTCCAGGAGTGCCCTCTGTGAATTTCTCAAACAGTTTGCACTGGAGATTCCTCGAGGAGTTTCGCCTGGGAATTCCTCCAGGAGTTCCTTCTCAGATTTCCTTCAGGAGTTCCTACAGACTTTCCTCTGAGAAGTTCTTTCTATCAGAAGTTCCCTCTGGAGATTACTCCAGGAATTCCATCTAGAAATACTTCAGGAGTTTCATCAGTGAATTCCTCCTTCAGGTAACTATGGGAAATTTCTCCAGGAGTTCTTTCTGGAGTGTTCCATTCCCACTGGGGATTCCTCCAGGTTTTTATCTGGGAATACCTCCAGGAGTTCCATGTGGAAATACCTCCAGGAGCTTTCTCTGGGAAATTCTTCGAGGAGTTCCCACTGGGAATTCCTCCAGGTGTTCCCTGTGGAAATTATTCCATGAGGTTTATCAGGGAAATCCTCCAAATGTACCCTTCGTGAATTCCTCAAACAATTTGCTCTGAAGATTCCACCAGGAGTTGCAGGAATTAATCAGAAGAAACTTCTGCAGGATTCGTAGATAGAACTCCTGGAGGAAACCTCAGAGAAAACTCCTGGAGAAATTTACAAGCTGGAACTTTTGGAGGAATTCCCAAAAGGGAATTCCTGAAGGAATCCTTAGAGGGAACTGCTTGAGGAATTCCCAGAGCGAGTTCCTTGAGGAATTCCAAAGTTCCTTTTTAATCCTCAAGTAAGTTTTTTTCTGGTAATTCCTCCAGGAGTTCTTTCTGGGGATTGCTTCAGGGGTTTCATCTGAAGGTTCTTTCAGAAATTTCTCCTGGGCATTTCTCTAAATGTTCTCTCTGGGGAATTTCTACAGGAACTCTCATTGCGGAATTTCTCAACGAGTTTTCATTGGGAATTTTCTCCAGGTGTTCCCTTTGGGGATTTTACCAGGAGTTTTTCTTTGGAGATTCCTCCAGAGGATCCATCTGGGAATCCTCCTGGTGTTCCTCCTCCTCTCTCCTCTTCTTGGCGTAACGTCCTCACTGGGACAAAGCCTGCTTCTCAGCTTAGTGTGCTATGAGCACTTCCACAGTTATTAACTGAGAGCTTCCTCTGCCAATGACCATTTTGCATGTGTATATCGTGTGGCAGGCACGAAGATACTCTATGCCCAAGGAAGTCAAGGAAATTTCCTTTACGAAAAGATCCTGGACCGACTGGCAATCGAACCCGTCACCCTCAGCATGGTCATGCTGAATACCCGTGCGTTTACCGCCTCGGCTATATGGGCCCTCCTGGTGTTCCCTCTGGTTAATTTCTCCAGTGTTCTCTTTTGTAATCCCTGCAGGAGTTTTTTCTGGTTCCTTAGCTCCAAAATTGCTACAAGAGTTCTTTGAAGAATTCTTTTAGGAGCTTCCACTGGTAATTTTCTCCAGGAGTGCCCTATGAGAAACTCCTCCAAGAGTTCCCGCTGAAAATTTTGAGAATTCCTTCAAAAGTACCATCAGGGGATTCCTCAAGCAATCCCTTCATGAGAATTCTTCCAGAGGATTCCTCCAGGAATTACTTCTAGAGATTTCTCTTGGTGTTCGATCTGAAGATTCCTCAAGATAATTCTACTGCAGATTTTTCCAGGAGTTCTCTCTGGAGGTATAGCCATGAGTTTTCTCTAGGGACTCCTCCAGGAGCGAACTCCTGGGAATTCCTTCAGGAATTCTTCCAGGAATTCGTCTGGCAATTCCTCCGGGAATTCCTCTAGAAATTTCTTCAGGAACTCATCTGAAAATTCCTCCAGGAATTCCAAGAATTCCTCTCGAAATTCCTTCAGGAATTCCTCTGGAAAGTCCTCCAAGAATTCCTCTGGGATTTCCTCCAGGAATTCAACTGGGATTTCCTCCAGGAAATCCTCTGGGAATTCCTTCAGGAAATCCTCTGGGAATTCCTTCAGGGATTCCTCTGGGAATTCCTCCAGGTATTCCTTTGGGAATTCCTCCAGGGATTCCTCTGGGAATTCCTTCAGGGATTCCTCTGGGAATTCCTCCAGGTATTCCTTTGGGAATTCCTCCAGGGATTCCTCTGGGAATTCCTGCAGGAATTCCTTTGGGAATTCCTATAGGCATTCCTCTGGGATTTCCTACAGGAATTCCACATCTATTCCTAGAAGAATTGCTGGAAGAATTCCAAGAAGAATTCCTGGAGAAATTCTTAGAAGAATTTCTGGAGAAATTCTTAGAAGAATTCATAGAGAAATTTCTGAAGGAATTCCCTGAGCAGTTTCTAGAAGAGTTCCAGGAGGATTTCCTTGATAAAATTATGCAGGAATTCGTGGAGCAGTATCTGGAAGATTTCCTGGAAGATTTCCTAGAGAAATTCCTCGATGAATTTCCAAAGTAATTCCTGGATGTTTCTGGAAAACTTTCCAGAGGAATACCTGGATAAATTCCAACAGCAACTTCTGGAGAAACTTCCAGAGGAATTCCCAGCGCAATTTTTTGTGAAATTTTCAGTGCAGTTTCTGGCAAAATTTTCAGAGGAAATTCTGGAGCAATTCTCACAGGAATTATTGGAGGAAGTCCCAGGTGAGTCCTTGGAGGAAGTCCCAGAGGAAGGATGCCGAGGTGATTAACAAGAGAAATTCTGAGGGGAATTGCTGGAGAATTTGTCGAAGAATTTCCAGAGAAATTCTTGGAGGAATTTCCAGACGATTTCCTGATGGAGTTTCCAGAGGAATTTTCTAAAGGAATTTTCAAAAGGATTCCTGACATAATTTCCAGAGAAATTCCTGGAAGAGATTCTAGAGAAATTCCTAGGATAATTTTTATCAGAATTTCTGAAGGAATTTCCAGAGGAATTCCTGGAAGAATTCCCGAAGAAATTCTTGGAGGAACTTCCAGAGGAATTTCTGCTAAGATTTCCAGAGGAGCTCCTAGATAAACTTCTAGAGGAATTTCTGAAGGAATTTCTAGACAAATTCCTAAAGGAATAGTCAGGAATTCCTAAAGGAATTTCCAAAGAAATTCCTGGAGGAACTTGCAAAGGAATTCCAGGATAAATTTCCTAAGAGAAATTCGTGGAAGAATTTCAAAAGAAATTCTTAGGGAAATTTTCAAAGGAATTCCTGGTAGAATTTTCAAAGGAATTTGCACAGGAATTTCTGAAGGAATTTCCAGAGTTATTCCTGAAAAATTTCCAAAGAAATTTCTGGAAGTATTTTCATAAAAACTCCTGAAGGCATTTCCAGAGAAATACCTAGAGGAATTTCCAAATGAATTCTTGGAGGAATTTCCAGAGGAATTCCTGAAGGAATTTGTAGAGGAATTTTTGGAGGAATTTCTGGAGGAACTCCTGGAAGAATTTCCAGAGGAATTTATGAATGTCTAGCCAAACTCCTAGAGAAATTGTCAGGAATTCCTGAAGTAATTTCCAATCGAATTCCTGGTTGAATTTCCAGAGGAATTCATGGAGGAATTTCCAGAAAAAATCCTGGAGAATTTCAACAGGAATTTCCAGAGTTATTCCTAAAAAATTTCCAAAGAAATTTCTGGAAGTATTTTCATAAAAACTCCTGAAGGAATTTCCAGAGAAATTCCTAGAGGAATTTCCAAATGAATTCTTGAAGGAATTGACAGATGAATTCTTGGAGGATTTTCCAGAGGAATTCCTGAAGGAATTTGTAGAGGAATTTTTGGAGGAAGTTCTGGAGGAATTCCTGGAGGAATTTCCAGAGAAATGTCTGAACGTCCAGCCAAACTCCTAGAGAAATTGTCAAGAATTCCTGAAGTAATTTCAAATCGAATTCCTGGTTGAATTTCCAGAGGAATTCCTGGAGGAATTTCCAGAAAATTCCTGAAGAAATTTCCAGAGGAAATACTGGAGGAATTTCCAGAGGAAATCCCGAAGGAATTTCCAGAGGAATTCCTGGAGGAATTTCCAGAGGAGTTCCTGGAGGAATTTCCAGAGAAATTCCAGGAGAAATTTCTAGAGGAATTCCTGGAGAAATTCCTGAAGAAACTTCCAGAGGAATACCCACGGCAATTTCAGATGAAATTTTCAGTGCAATTTCTGGCGAAAATTTCTAAGGAAATTTTGGAGCGATTCCTCTCCCAGATGAATTCCTGGAGGAAATCCCAGAGGAAGCATGCCGAGTTGATTAACTTAAAAAAAATGCTGAGGGGAATTACTGGAGAAGTTTGTGGAAAAATTTCCAGAGGAATTACTGGAGGAATTTCCAGAGGAATTCTTGCAGGAATGTCCAGAGTGATTTTCAGAGGAATTCCTGAAGGAACTTCCAGAGGAATTCCTGAAGCAATTTCCAGAGGAATTCCTGGATGAATTTCCAAAGGGATTCCTGAAGGAATTTCCAGAGGAATTACTGGAGAAATTTCCAGTGGAATTCCTGAAGGAATTTCCTGAGGAATTTCTGGAAGAATTTCCAGAGGAATTCCCGGAGGAATTTCCAAAAGGATTCCTGGAGGAATTTTCAGAGGAGTTCCTGAAGAAATTTCCAGAGGAATTCTGGGAGGACTTTCCCGAGAAATTCCGGGAAGAATTTCTAGAGAATTGCTTTAGGAATTTTCAAATTAATTTCTTGCAGGAAATTCCGAAGGAATTCCTGGAGAAATTTCCAGAGGAATTCCCGGAGGAATTTCCAGAGGAATTCCGGAAAGAATTTCCAAAACAATTTCTGAAGAAATTTCCAGAGAAATTCCTGAAGGAATTTTCAGAGTAATTCCTGAAGGACATTCCAGAGATATTTCTCTGGGAATTCCTTGAGAAATTCCTCTGAAAATTCCGTCAGGAATTCCTCTGGAAATTTCTTCAGGATTTCCTCTGGAAATTCCTTCAGGATTTCCTCTGGAAATTCCTTCAGAAATTCCTCTGGAAAATCCTTCCGGAATTCACAAGTAAGTTTTTTTTTGGTAATTCCTCCAGGAATTCTTACTGGGGATTGCTTTCGGGGTTTCATCTGCAGATTCTTTCAGAAATTTCTCCTGGGCATTCCTCTAAATGTTCTCTCTGGGGAATTTCTACAGGAACTCTCATTGCGGAACTTCTCAACGAGTTTTCATTGCAAATTTTCTCCAGGTGTTCCCTTTGGGGATTTTACCAGGAGTTTTTCTTTGGAGATTCCTCCAGAGGATCCATCTGGGAATCCTCCTGGTGTTCCCTCTGGTTAATTTCTCCAGTGTTCTCTTTTGTAATCCCTGCAGGAGTTTTTTCTGGTTCCTTAGCTCCAAAATTGCTACAAGAGTTCTTTGAAGAATTCTTTTAGGAGCTTCCACTGGTAATTTTCTCCAGGAGTGCCCTATGAGAAACTCCTCCAAAAGTTCCCTCTGAAAATTTTGGGAATTCCTTCAAAAGTACCATCAGGGGATTCCTCAAGCAATCCCTTCATGAGAATTCTTCTAGAGGATTCCTCCAGGAATTACTTCTAGAGATTCCTCTTGGTGTTCGATCTGAAGATTCCTCAAGATAATTCTACTGGAGATTTTTCCAGGAGTTCTCTCTGGAGGTATAGCCATGAGTTTTCTCTAGGGACTCCTCCAAGAGCGAACTCCTGGGAATTCCTTCAGGAATTCTTCCAGGAATTCGTCTGGCAATTCCTCCGGGAATTCCTCTAGAAATTTCTTCAGGAACTCATCTGAAAATTCCTCCAGGAATTCCTCTGAAAATTCCTCCAAGAATTCCTCTCGAAATTCCTTCAGGAATTCCTCTGGAAGTTCCTCCAAGAATTCCTCTGGGATTTCCTCCAGGAATTCATCTGGGATTTCCTCCAGGAAATCCTCTGGGAATTCCTTCAGGAAATCCTCTGGGAATTCCTTCAGGGATTCCTCTGGGAATTTCTCCTGGAATACCTCTGGAAATTCCTCTATGAATTCCTCAAGGAGTTCCTCCAGGTATTCCTTTGGGAATTCCTGCAGGAATTCCTCAGGGAATTCCTACAGGCATTCCTCTGGGATTTCCTACAGGAATTCCACATCTATTCCTAGAAGAATTGCTGGAAGAATTCCAAGAAGAATTCCTGGAGAAATTCTTAGAAGAATTTCTGGAGAAATTCTTAGAAGAATTCATAGAGAAATTTCTGAAGGAATTCCCTGAGCAGTTTCTAGAAGAGTTCCAGGAGGATTTCCTTGATAAAATTATGCAGGAATTCGTGGAGCAGTATCTGGAAGATTTCCTGGAAGATTTCCTAGAGAAATTCCTCGATAAATTTAAAAAGTATTTCCTGGATGTTTCTGGTAAACTTTACAGAGGAATACCTGGATAAATTCCAACAGCAACTTTTGGAGAAACTTCCAGAAAAATTCCCAGCGCAATTTTTTGTGAAATTTTCAGTGCAGTTTCTGGCAAAATTTTCAGAGGAAATTCTGGAGCAATTCTCAGAGGAATTATTGGAGGAAGTCCCAGGTGAGTCCTTGGAGGAAGTCCCAGAGGAAGGATGCCGAGGTGATTAACAAGAGAAATTCTGAGGGGAATTGCTGGAGAATTTGTCAAAGAATTTTCCAGAGGAATTCTTGGAGGAATATCCCGACAAATTCCTGATGGAGTTTCCCGAGGAATTTTCAAAAGGATTCCTGACATAATTTCCAGAGAAATTCCTGGAAGAGATTCTAGAGAAATTTCTAGGATAATTTTTATCAGAATTTCTGAAGGAATTTCCAGAGAAATTCCTGAAGGAATCTCCAGAGTAATTCCTGAAGGACATTCCAGAGAAATATCTTTGGGAATAACCCCAGGAATTGCTCTGGGAATTCCTCTAGGATTTTTCTGGGAATTCCTTCAAAAATTCCTCTTGGAATTCCTCCAGGAATTTTGAGAGGAATTCCTCTGGAAATAGCTCTAGAAAATTCTCTTGAAATTCCTACAGGGATTCATCTAGAAAATCCTCTTGAAATCCCTTCAGGAATTTCTATGGAAATTCCTCAAGGAATTTTCTCTGGAAATTCGTCCAGGAATTCCTCTTAAAATTCCTCCAGGAATTCATCTGGAAATTCATCCAAGAGTTCCTCTGGAAATTCCTCCAGGAATTCGTCTGAAAATTTCTCCAGGAGTTCGTCTGGAAATTCCTCCAAGAATTCGTCTGGAAATTCCTCCAGGAATTCGTCTGGAAATTTTTCCAGGTATTGCTATGTATATTCCTCCAGGAATTCCTCTAAAAATTCCTCCAAAAATTCCTCTGGAAATTCCTCCCGAAATTTCTCTGGAAATTCCTCCAGGAATTCCTCTGGAAATTTCTCCAGGAATTCCTCTGGAAATTCCTTCAGGAATTCATATGGAAATTCCTCCAGGAAACCATATGGAAATTCCTCCAGGAATTTCTCTGGAAATTCCTCTGGAATTCGTTTAAAAATTCCTCTGGAAGTTCCTCCAGAAATTCCTCTGGAAATTCCTCCAGGAATTCGTCTGGAAATTTCTACAGGAATTCGCCTGGAACTTCCTCCAGGAATTCGTCTGGAAATTTCTCCAGGAATTCGTCTGGAAATTTCTCCAGGAATTCCTCTAAAAATTCCTCCAGGGATTCCTGTGGTAATTCCTCCAGGAAATGCTCTGGAAATTCCTTCAGGAATTCATATGGAAATTCCTCCAGGGATTCCTCTGGAAATTCCTCTAGAAATTCCTCTGGATATTCCTCCAGGAATTCTTCTGGATATTTCTTCAGGAATTTCTCTGGAAATTCTTCCAGGAATTCCTCTGGAAATTCCTCCAGGAATTCCTCTGGAAATTCCTCCAGGGATTCCTCTGGAAATTCTTCCAGGAATTCCTCTGGAAATTCCTCCAGGAATTCCTCTGGAAATTCGTCCAGGAATTTTTCTGGAAATTCATCCAGGAATTCCTCTGGAAATTCCTCCAGGAATTCCTCTGGAAATTCCTCTAGAAATTCTTAAGGAAAGTCCTTCAGGAATTCCTCCAGAAATTCCTCTGGATATTCCTCCAGGAATTCTTCTGGAAATTTCTTCAGGAATTCCTCTGGAAATTCCTATGGAATTCCTATGGAAATTCCTCCAGGAATTCCTCTGGAAATTCCTCCAGGGATTCCTCTGGAATTTCCTCCAGGAATTCCTCTGGAAACTCCTCCAGGAATTCCTTTGGAAATTCCTCCAGGAATTTCTCTGGAAATTCCTCCAGGAATTCCTCTGGAAATTCCTTCAGGAATTCCTCTGGAAATTCCTTCAGGAATTCCTCTGGAAATTCCTTCAGGAATTCCTCTGGAAATTCCTCTGGAAATTCCTCCGGGAATTCCTATGGAAATTCCTCCAGGGATTCCTCTGGAAATTTCTCCAGGAATTCCTCTGGAAATTCCTCCAGGAATTTCTCTGAAAATTCCTCCAGGAATTCCTCTGGAAATTCCTCCAGGAATTCCTCTGGAAATTCCTCCACGAATTCCTCTGGAAATGCCTCCAGGAATTTCTCTGGAAATTCCTCCAGAAATTCCTGTGGAATTCATCTGGAAATTCTTCTTAAAATTCTCCGGAAATTTTTCCAGAAATTCCTCTGGAAATTCCACCGTGAATTTCTCAGGAAATTCCTCCCGGAGTTCTTTTGGAAATTCCTCAAAGAATTCCTCTTCAAATTCTTCCGGGAATTCTTCGAGAAATTTCTTTAGGAATTCTCTGGAAATTCTTCCCGGAATTCCTCTGGAAATTCCTCCGTGAATTCCTCTGGAAATTCCTTCAGGAATTCCTCTGGAAATTCCTCCAGGAATTCCTCTGAAAATCCCTCCAGGAATTCCTCTGGAAATTCTTCCGGAAATTAATCTGAAAATTCCTCCGGGAATTCCTCTTGAAATTTCTTCAGGAATTCCTGACAATTTTTTTTACGAATTTGACTAGACATTCCTTCAGCGATTTCTCTGGAAATTCCTCCAGGAATTCCTCTGGAAATTCCTCCAGGAATTTCTCTGGAAATTCCTCCAGGAATTCTTCCAGAAATTCCTCCATTCGTTTATCTAGCAATTCCTTCAGGAATTCCTCTGGAAATTCCTCCAGGAATTCTTCTGGAAATTTCTCGAAGAATTTATCTGGAAATTCCTCCAAGAATTCATTTGGAAATTCCTTCAGGAAATCATATGGAAATTCCTCCAGGAATTTCTCTGGAAATTCCTTAAGGAGTTTAAATAAAAATTCCACCAGGAATTCCTTTGGTTATTTGTCCAGGTATTACTCTTGAATATTTTTCAGAAATTCCAATGCGAATTCTTTTGAAAATTCCTTCAGGAATTCCTTCGAAAAAATCCCCAAGAATTTCTCAGGAAATCCTTCCAGGAACTTCTTAGGAAATTCATCCTGGAATTCTTTTGGAAGTTCCTCCAGGAAATTCTTTGGAAACTACTTTCATGAATTCCTGACAATTCCTTTAGGAATTTGTCTAGAAATTCCTTCAGAAATTCCCCTGGAAGTTTAACTTGGAGTTCCTCTGAAAATTTTAGCAGCAATTGCTCTGGAAATCCCTCCAGGAACTTTTTCGGGAATTCTTCCAGGAATTCTTCTAGAAATTCCTTCAGGTATTGCTTTGAAAATTACCGTAGGAATTTCTGTAGAAACTCTTCCACGAATTTTTCTGAAAATTCCGTCAGGAATTCCTTTGAAAATTCCTTTAGAAAATTCATCTGATAGTTCCCTCAGGAATTCCTCTGGAAATTCCTCCGGGAATACCTCCTGGAATTCCTCTAGAAATTTCTTCAGGAATTCCTCTGGAAATCTCTCCAGAAATTCCTCTGGAAATTCTTCCACAAACTTCTCCAGCATTTCCACTCATAATTTCTCTAGTTAATCACCTCGGCATCCTTTCTCTGGGACTTCCTCCATGAATTCCTCTGGGAATTGCTCCAATTCCTGGAGGAATTCCCAGAAGAATTCAAGGAGAAATTTTCAAAGGAATTTGCATAGGAATTTCTGAAGGAATTTCCAGAGAAATATCTGGAAAAATTTCCAAAGGAATTCCTGGTGGAATATTCATAAAAACTCCTTAAGGAATTTCCAAATGAATTCTTGGAGGAATTTCCTGATGAATTCCTCGAGGAATTTCCAGAAGAAATCCTGAAGGAATTGCAAGAGGAACAAATGGAGGAATTTCTGGAAGATTTCCTGGAGGAATATCCAAAGAAACTCCTGGTGGAATATCCAGAGGAATTCCTGGAGAAATTTCCAGAGGAATTCCCGGAGGAATTTTCTGAGGAATTCTCGGATGGATTTCCAGAGGAATTCCTGGAGGAATTTCCAGATAAATTCCTGAAGGAACTTCTAGAGCAATTCCTGAAGGAAATTCCAGAGGAATTCACGGAGGAAGAATTTCCAGAGGAATTCCTGGAAGAATTTCCAGAGAATTTTGAGAGGAATTTCCAGATGAATTCCTAGAGGAATTTCCACAGGAATTCCTGGAGGAATTTCCAGAAGAATTCGTGGTGGAATTTCCAGAGGAATTCCTGAGGGAACTATCAGAGGAATTTCTCTGGAAATTTCTCCCGGAGTTCATCTGAAAATTCCTCCAGAAATTCCTATGGAAATTCTTCCGGGCATTCTTCGTGAAATTTTTTTAGGAATTCTCTGGAAATTCTTCCGGGAATTCCTCTGGAAATTCCTCCGTGATTTTCTCTGGAAATTCCTTCAGGAATTCCTCTGGAAATTCCTTCAGGAATTCCTCTAGAAGTTCCTTCAGGAATTCCTCCGGAAAATCTTCCAGGAATTCCTCCGGAAAATCTTCCAGGAATTCCTCTCGAAATTCCTCCAGGAATTCCTCTGAAAATCCCTCCGGGATTCCTCTTAAAATTCTTCCGGGAATTCCTCTGGAAATTTCTTCAGGAATTCCTGACAATTTCTTTAGGAATTTGGATAGACATTCCTTCAGAAATTCCTCTGGAAAATCCTCCAGGAATTTCTCTGGATATTCCACCAGGAATTTCTTTGGATATTCCTCCAGGAATTCTTCCAGAAATTCCTTCATTTGTTCCTCTACCAATTCCTCCAGGAATTCCTCGAAGAATTCATCTGGAAATTCCTCCAAGAATTCATTTGGAAATTCCTCTAGGAATTGCTCTGAAAATTCCTTAAGGAGTTTTTATGAAAATTCCACCAGGAATTCCTTTGGAAATTTTTCCAGGTATTATTCTGGAAATTCCTTCAGAAATTCCTATGCAAATTTCTTTGAAAATTCCTCCAGGAATTCTTCTGGGAATTCCTCCAGGAATTCCTCTGGGAATTCCCCCAGGAATTGGATCAATTCCCAGAGGAATTCTTGGAGGAAGTCCCAGAGAAAGGATGCCGAGGTGATTAAGTAGAGAAACTATGAGGGGAATTGCTGGAGAAGTTTGTGGAAGGATTTCCAGAGGAATTTCTGGAGGGATTTCCAGAGGAATTCCTGAAGGAATTTCCAAAGGAATGCCAGGAGGAATTCCTGGAGGAATTTGAGTGAACTATCAGAGGAATTTTCTAAAGGAATTTTCAAAGGAATTCCTGACGGAATTTTCAGAAAAATTCGTGGAAGAGTCTCTAGAGAAATTCCTAGGGTAATTTTCAAAACAATATCTGAAGGAATTGTTAGAAGAACTCCCGAAGAAATTCCTGTGTTAATTTCCAGAGGAATTGCTGCTAAAATTTTCAGAGGAACTCCAAGATAAACTTCCAGGGAAAATTCTGAAGGAATTTCTAGACAAATTCCTAAAGGAATTGTCAGGAATTCCTGAAAGTCGTTTCCAAAGAAATTCCTGGAGAAACTTCCAAAAGAATTCCAGGATGAATTTCCTAAGGAGTTCCTTAAAGGACTTCCTGAGAAATTCTTGAGGATTTTTTCGAAGGAATTCCTGAAAGAATTTTCAAAGGAATTTGCATAAGAATTTCTGAAAAAAATTCCAGAGTAATAATTGGACAAATTTCCAAAGGAATTCATGGTGGATTTTTTATAAAAACTCCTTAAGGAATTTCCAGAGAAATTCCTAGAGGAATTTCCAAATGAATTCTTCGAGGAATTCCCAGATGAATTCTTCGAGGAATTTCCAGAGGAATTCCTGGAGGAATTTCTAGAGGAATTCCTGAAGGATTTGCTAGAGGAACAAATGGAGGAATTTCTGGAAGAATTCCTGGAGGAATATCCAGAGAAATTCCTGGAGGAATTTCCAGAGGAATTTCTGAAGGAATGTCTAGCCAAATACGTAGAAAAAATTGACAGGAGATCCTGAAGAAATTTCCAGAGGAATTCCCGGAAGAATTTTCAGAGGAATTCCTGGAAGAATTTCCAGAGGAATTCCTGGAGGAATTTCCAGAGGAATTCACGGAGGAATTTCCAGAGGAATACGGAAAGAATTTCCAGAGAATTCCTAAAGAAATTTCCCAAAGAATTCCTGGAAGAATTTTCAGAGGAATTCCTGGAGGAATTTCCAGAGGAACTCCGGGAGGAATTTCCATAGGAATTCACGGTGGAATTTCCAGAGGAATTCCTGGAAGAATTTCCGGAGAATTTTTAGAGGAATTTTCAGATGAATTCCACAGGTATCCTGGAGGAATTTCCAGGGAAATTTCCAGAGGAATTCCTGGAGGAATTTCCAGAGGAATTCCTGAAGGAAAATCCAGAGGAATTCCTGAAGGAATTTCCTGAGGAATTCCTGAAGGAATTTGCAGAGGAATTCCTGAAGGAATTTCCAGAGGAATTCCTGAAGGAAAATCCAGAGGAATTCCTGAAGGAATTTCCTGAGGAATTCCTGAAGGAATTTGCAGAGGAATTCCTGAAGGAATTTCCAGAGGAATTCCTGAAGGAATTTCCAGAGGAATTCTTGAAGGAATTTCCAGAGGAATTTTTGAAGGAATTTCCAGAGGAATTCCTGAATGAATTTCCAGAGGAATTCCTGAAGGAATTTCCAGAGGAATTCCTGAAGGAATTTCCAGAGGAATTCCTGAAGGAATTTCCAGAGGAATTCCTGAAGGAATTTCCAGAGGAATTCCTGAAGGAATTTCCAGAGGAATTCCTGAAGGAATTTCCAGAGGAATTCATGAAGGAATTTCCAGAGGTATTCCTGAAGGAATTTCCAGAGGAATTCCTGAAGGAATTTCCAGAGGAATTCCTGGAAGAATTTCCAGAGGAATTTCCGGAGGAATTTCCAGAGGAATTTCCGTAGGAATTTCCAGAGGAATTCCTGGAGGAATTTCCAAAAGAATACCTGGAGGAATTTCCAGAGGAATTCCTGAAGGAATTTACAGACGACTTCCTGATTAAATTTCAACAAGAATTTCCAAAGGATTTTCCTGAGGCATTCCTGAAGGAATTTCCAGAGGATTTTTTAGAGGAATTTCTGGAGAAATTCTCGGAGGAATTCCTGGAGGAATTTCCAGAGGAATTCCTCTCGAAATTCCTGGAGGAATTCCTAGAGGAATTCCTGGAATATGCTAGATGAATTTCTGGAGGAATTTCCAGAGCAATTCCTGGGGAAATTCCCAGAGAAATTCCTCTGGAAATTCCTTCAGGAATTCCTCAGGTAATTCCTTCAGGCATTCCTCTGGAAGTTCTTTCAGAAATTCCTCTGAAAATTCCTCCAGGAATTCATCTGAAAATTCTTCCGGGAATTCCTATAGAAATTCCTCCAGGAATTCCTTTGGAAATTCCTTCAGGAATGCCTCCGGAAATTCCTCCAAGAATTCATCTGGAATTTCCTCTAGGAATTTCTCTGAAAATTTCTTCAGGGGTTTTTATGAAAATTCCTCTAGCAATTCCTTTGAAACTTTTTCTAGAAATTACTCTGGAAATTCCTTCAGAAATTCCTGTGGAAATTCCTTTGAATATTCCTCGAGGAATTCCTTTGAAAATTCCCATCAGTTTCTCTTTGAGAATTCTTTCACGAATTTTTCAGGAAAACTTGCCAGGAATTCCTTAGAAAATTAATCCTGAATTGCTTTGGAATTTCTTCCATGAGTTTCTTTGGAAATTCCTCCAGGAATTCCTGACAATTCCTTTAGGAACTCGTCTTAAAATTCCTTCAGAAATTCCTAGAAGTTTATTTAGGAGTTCCTCTGGAAATTTTAGCAGGAGTTTCTCTGAATGTTCCTCCAAGAATTCCTTCGGAAATTCTTCCAGGAGTTCCTCTGAAAATTCCTTTAGAAAATGTGTTGAAAATTACCCTTGGAATTTCTCTAGAAAATCTTCATGAATTTCTCTGGAAGGCCCGTGAGGAATCCCTTTGAAAATTCCTTTAGAAAATTCCTCTCGAAATTACCTCAGCAATTCGTCTGGAAATTCCTCTGGAAATCCCTGCAAGTATTCCTCTGGAAATTCTACCAGGAATTCCTCTGGAAATTCCTCCAGGAATTCCTCTGGAAATTCCTCCAGGAATTCCTCTGGAAATTCCTCCAGGAATTCCTGTGGAAATTCCTCCAGGAATTTTTCTGGAAATTCCTCCAGGAATTCTTCTGGAAATTCCTCCAGGAATTCCTCTGGAAATTCCTCCAGGAGTTGCTGTTGGAATTTATCCAGGCATTCCTCTGAGAAGTCTTCCAGAAACATTCAGGAATTACTTTAGAAATTCATCCAGGAAATCTTCCAGATACTGCTCCACGAATTCCTCCAGAATTTTATCAGGGAAATCCTCCTGGAATCCTTCTAGAAACTGCTCAGGGAATTCCTTCAGAAATTTCTCTATGAATTCTTCTAAGAGTTCCTCCAGGAATTCTTACAGAAATTCTTCTAGGAATAGATATGGGAATTCCTCCAGCTATTTCTCAGAGAATTCTTCCAGGAATTTCTCAGGGAATTCCTCCAGGACATCATCAGGGTTTTTTTTTTTTCAGGAATTCCTCTGGAAATTCCTCCAGGAGTTCCTCATTAGGTGCGGAAGAAACTTCTGAAGCAATTTCCAGGCAATCAGCCAACAAAGCTCTTGGAGGATTTTCCAGAGGGAACTTCTGCAGGATTCTCAGAAGAATTCCTGGAGGAATTCCCAGAAGAATTCCAAGAGTTTTCAGCTTCACTCAGAGAAAACTTTTTTCGCTTATGAATATGATGATCATTTTACTAATTTTTCTAGATTCGGGATTCTTGGGTACTGACCATCTTGAGAATTTTCAGCTTCACCCAAGAAAACTTTCTTCGTTTATAAATATGAAGAACATTTGAGTAATCTCTCAAAATTCGGGATTCTTACTGATCATCTTGATAATTTGCAAGAATGTTTAGCTTTACTCAGAGAAACCTTTCTACGCTTATGATATAAAGATCATTTTACTAATCTTTAAAGATTAGAGATTTTATCTTACCATTCTTGGATTTTTCTAGAATGTACAGCTTCACCCAAGAAAACTTCCGTCGTTTATGAATCAGAAGATCATTTTTCTGATCTCTCAAGATTCGGGTTTCTTATTGATAATATTTTAATTTGTCAAAATTTTCAGTTTCACTCATAGATCACTGCCGACATTTATGATCTTGCTATTTTAAATAATAATGGATTTTGTAAAGAAAATAATCTTTGTGCGGTGCTGGTATTCCTTTGCAATCCCAAAGATGATAAGAAATCCAATATCTTCATAAAAAAGGAAAATTATTCAAAAACGGTATGTCATTTCTAGAAAATCGTTCACTGATTATTTTTTCTCATACATAAAATGTTCTTTCAATAAAAGAACGTATGTAATTATTGCCGACATATTAAAAAAAAGTGTTGAAAGAATTTCCCATTTCAACTAACTATCACGTGTTGTGTTAGCAAGTACCATACCCGCCCGCCCGGTCCTTCGAAACAGAAAATGAATGTACCGTTCGATGAGATGAACACATTGCGCTTTTGTGTGATAAGAAATCCAATATCTTCATAAAAAAGGAAAATTATTCAAAAACGGTATGTCATTTCTAGAAAATCGTTCACTGATTATTTTTTCTCATACATAAAATGTTCTTTCAATAAAAGAACGTATGTAATTATTGCCGACATATTAAAAAAAAAGTGTTGAAAGAATTTCCCATTTCAACTAACTATCACGTGTTGTGTTAGCAAGTACCATACCCGCCCGCCCGGTCCTTCGAAACAGAAAATGAATGTACCGTTCGATGAGATGAACACATTGCGCTTTTGTTGTTGGCTGGCTGGATTTTCGATTCTCACCTCGCACCCGCATGCTGCTGTTACAGCGGGGAACGTTTGCGCTCGAATTGGAAAAGCAAAAAGTATGCTATGAACTTATTTTTTCAGTATTCTAAATTGCACCATCAGATCGGAAATTTTATAAGGAATCTTTTGGCATATACAAAAGTTTATACTTTCATATAAAAAAATCAAATAATCTTGGGTGCAACGCCCGCACCCGCAACAGCGCATCAACACATGCATGTCCTACGCTGCGTTCGGAAGGATCGAGTTCATTTCTACGACTAGGGTGCGGTTGTGGTTTTTCTTTTCCGTTTGACCGGTGTGACTGACTAAAGAATTCAAAAGACCATTGACAATTGCTATGCAGCACTCATTGGAGGCATATAGAAACTGTAATTTCATCGAATATTGGCAATGCGGCAGATTACAAAATGATGATTATATGAGTATCGACCATTTTGTAATTGTATGCCTGATTATCTTCTTCAGTTTTCGTAATCAATCCGCAATAATTATTCTTGCTTATTTTTCTGCATATCTAGGATACGAATTTCATTGTTATACTTACTATTCTGCCGTTCTACGCCAAATGGTCCCATGTTATATGGGAATCCCATATAACATGGGACAAATATGCGTAGAACGGCAGTATTGTTCTATTTTTTTTTCTCATCAAAAACATAAATTGTTTTTGAAACATTATTCTTTTATTTTTTTCTTGTAGATGCACGAAAGATCTCTCAATATGTTTTACATTATTTATTTCACTGTTTACTATGTTCTAAACACTATAATGGGTCTGCTATTTTGATTTCGATAAAATATTAATTTTGCAGTTTTTTCCGAAATAACAGATATTAATACTTTTCCGGTAAAAGAAACACTCGTTCTTCTAAATTGCGCGTGTAGTGGTAGCTAGTTCATTTTCATAACAGGTTCATCCCATAAATTTTAAAACGGCGGTTGATCACAGATTATTCTCGGGCTCACGGCTTCCTTTCCCCTTAATGTTTGATCTAGCATGGGTACCCTAGGGTGCTGCTATGAATAAACTTGACTTTATGCTGAAATCTCAGTTAAATTGTGATAGCGGAGCGCTCGGCTGTGCGAATCTCGGCAACATAATGAAAATTAGTCGAGCTCAACTGAGTGTGTAGCATGTCCAGTTAGTCTTTCTGTTCTTGAGTTTAGATCCTGAAGTATATATGGGAGTAACGGTAACTTCTTTCATAATACAAAGCTACGATTTGCAGTGTAACATGTCCAATAGACAGTATCAGATCAGGTCCATGAAAGATTGGATGACCTATATTATCACAAAACTATCATGGAGTGACCCTTGAGAGTTAAGAGGTTCATAGATCTTATTTGGTTGTTTAACGTTACTATCTTATACAAAATCAACTTATGCTACAGTGGTTGTTTTGATCAACTAAGCTGCCATGAATCGCATACTTGTCCCATTTGCATAGGAAATCCAGCAAAGATGGGACTGATATGCGATTCACGGCAGTAAAGCTCCATAACAGTAAGGATGGCCCATAATTTCCCAAACATATTTTGAGACGCTTATTGTTTCTCGAACTGCTTTGGTAAACACAGTTTATTATTGTTATTGTTTAACACTACTTAACGTAGTGGCAAAAGCTATTATCACAAGTGTAGACCTAAAACTATGGTCTCCAGAGTTGTTTAGTTGATCTGAAATATCTCAAAAGTATCTTGTTTCATGAAATGCCAAGGGAGTTATATATTATAGCTGGATGTGTAATGCCACAGTTAAGAGCTAAAGAGCTAAACTTCAGAACAGTTTGGACGACTCTAAATGTTCCAAAGGTTTATAATAATATGTAGTGAACTTCAGAATGGTCCAATAACCGTGGTTGATTTTGAAACTTTACTCAGTACAACAGATATGGCTACTGTTACGAGTTACTGTTGAAGTTCTGAACTCTAAAGTAACTTGGCTGACCTGGAATATCTTTATGATGTCTATAAAGACATTAAAGATTTCAAGAGCTTTACGGATCCCAGTAGATTATGCAATGATATTATTCATGGCAAAAACACATAGAACTAATCTTGTAGATTTGAAGGACTACTATTGGACAGTTTGGAACATCTAGAACATCCCTAAATCCTAAATATTGACTGAATCTTATACAGTGTATCAAACAATTGTCCGTACAGCAGTTTTTTGGTCAAAATAATTTTTCATTTAAATGTTTATAACTTTTTTATGCGTCAATCAAAAACGCTGGAATTTTGACCAATTATAACCCATATATTAAAGCTCCATTGGTAAAATTTTGAGCGATATCGAATAAGTTTTCTGAAAGTAATAGAACTTTTAGTAAAACTTATAAGATTTTTGAACACAATTTTAAAACATTATATCTCAATATGTACTTGATGAAACTTTTTCAATTTTTTTTTGTGTTACAGCTCATACCTAAGGCTTTCATACGCAGCTTTGTTTGAGGTTTTATATTCATTACAAAAAATATGAAAAATCTGTATATGTTCAGAGTGTCATTTGGAAATTTATCATTTTTTCATCAATAAAAGTGCCAAGTGTTTTCAACTTTTTTAAACTCTCTTAATGTAATATTTTTATACAGGACCTACTAAACTACATATGAAGAATAGGTCCTATGGATTTTTCGTTCAGTTAAGACACTTTTATTGGTGGAAAACGTTTGGCAGATTGTATGTGCAAAATATGGTTAATTTTTAAACATCGTCAACTACATAAACACATTTTTTATATTTTTTGTAGTGAATAAAAAACCCCAAAAATAGCTGCATATGAAAGCCTTAGATATAAGATGTAACACAAAAAAAAATTGAAAAAAATTCATCGAGTACACATTGAGATATAATGTTTTAAAAATATGTTCAAAAATCTTATAAGTTTTACTAAAAGTTCTATAACTTTCAGAAAACTTATTCGATCTCACTCAAAATTTTACCAATGGAGCTTTAATATATGATTCATGGTTGGTCAAATTTTCAGCGTTTTTGATTGACGCATAAAAAAGTTATAAACATTTGAATGAAAAAATATTTTGACAAAAAATTGCTGTACGGACAATTGTTTGATACACTGTATATTTGCAAACAGAAAAGTTGCATATCATGTGATTCTGGGTTCAATACTTAGATCTAGAGATCTACTATTTCTTTTTTTTTTTTTGAAAGGTTCCTAGCGGCACGCTGACGGACGTAGAAACCTTTCCCATCACTGTGCGCACAAGCGTCTCGCGTTTGCGCGGGCAACGACAGTTCACTAGGCCTTTGGATAGGATAGAGTACGTAATCCTTCAGAAGTAGTTCACCAGCCGTGCACGGAACATGTCGTCCAGTAAGACACTGTTGCGTACTGACTCAGAAGGTTACGGTAGAAGGTGTGAAAGTTTCGGTTTTGTCATATGGTCGATTTTGTATTTGTTTTTTTTTTGTCATGTCAAGGTTTAAAGAATGTTATTGTTCATATTTATGCTGTGCCCTATAATTCAGTAATCTTTGGTGTGGAAACCTTTCATACACTCAGTCGAAAAATGTAAAAATATCTAATTTGTCATAAATAGTCTACGTTAGTCAAAGTCGAAGTAGTCAGTTTTTGTCGATTTCGTCTTGATCACACGTTAGCTTCGAATCTATAAGCAAGCACTGTTAAATACTGCACTTCCCACTATTAGTTTCTTAGATATTTATAGAGTTATTATAGAGAAAATTGAATCACGAAAGCACATCAAATGTTGAGAACTATATATTAGCAAATTGAATACGCGAGATACTACTAATTATTTCATATTTAAATTAAATTTGTATTTGTATAGTGTACTAGCTGTCCCGGCAAACTTTGTCTTGCCAAGTTGTGGTGGTTTGACAATTGTCAAGGTCTTGCAACATGGCACTCTAGATTGGTTTCATTTCGATCATGTTAATTTTCTTCCCCGGTCATAACAAATCAGTACTTTCTAAATTATATTATATTTTCAGTTCATTTTCGTAACTTTTTTACATTTAAACACAGCCACCATGAATATGAATCAAACCATGCAAGAGTCATCCCGATCGGTTCAGCCGTTCTTGAGTTTTGTTGCCTCAAAGGGGCTCCAAACTCATTTATATATATATATAGATATAGATTTGTTAAAATTAACCAAATAGTGGGAGGCCCGGGAAACAGTTCAAAGTCTGCTGACTCAAAAAAGATTCCGAGACTCGTCACAAAACACAAAAATTTGCATTATGATTCACAACGACTCTCGAAACCTTCCCAGACTCAAACGACTGGAACTGTTTTCTGGGTATAGAAACTACTAGGCCCCAGCAGGTCCCTACTGTTTATCTAGCATTTCTGATAAATCAGCCATTACTGCCTATAACCGCATAATTGTAACATTTGCATATTTTGCTGTTATTGACTTAATATCGGGGATCATCATCAAATTACAAGTACTTTCGACTATCTGAATAAAATTTTCAAGTTTGTTCTAGGATTTGTGAAATAAACATCAAGTCGTTTTGTCTCATTGACCATCATTAACCGATGTGACCGCATAACAATCACACTGGGAAAATAGACTGATTTTAATGCGTGTCATCAATCATACTTAAGTCCGATTTATTTTCTGACAATAGGTCCAGCATACAAGAAGTGCTGTAGAAGATCTTATTGCTAAACAATTGATTACGAGTTAATGAAAAATGTTTATAATGTCGGTCCATTCGCATACTATTAAAATTTGCAACTTTGGGTCCCATTTTCTCCAATGCCTACTTCTGTCGAATGTTACTGTTATGCGGTTACGGGCAGCGATACTCCATCTGTAGCAGCCGGTTCGCAATTAACCGTTGGAGGCGCATTAAAGTGTTAAAGGTGATATTTTCATTACAAGAATTACAATTAACAGCCTTCACTTTAATACCGTCGAAACCTGTGATCTTGGCCAGGGAATACTTAGATCTACCATTTCTATTTTAAAATGTATTGCCTGGCATGGTATTAACGAAACGCTTCAAATTCTGTTGTCCACATTTATAATTTCAAATAATTTCATCACAGTTATAAGTAATTGTCCGAAATCCATAAAACAAACTATTCACAGATTTCCTGATCAACTCGGGGCATATCTATTTTCCATATTTGTTAAAAAAAAAGTACCGACATGTCAATTTTAACAAAAGACTCTTTACTGATAGATTTAGCATAAATGGATTCACTAGCTTCGGCGCCCTCAACGAAACCTCAGTCTCCCAAAAAATCACAAACTTCGTTGCTAAAGCTGAACCACTATCATGCAACTTCACTTTGGGGATGATTTTGAATATGGTCTCATACCACACTTGTTCATCTTCTCGGAAAGCCTTAAACCTTTGGCCACATTACTTAATCTATGGCAATTCATCTATATGTATTTACCATACGGTTTCGAAACCTTACCTTGAACCAATAGCAAGCTCCAACTGTTACCAAAAAAAAAAAACTAGACAAAGAGAACTTTTCCAGTCATCTGAATAAGAGTAATTAATGGTAAAGTCCTTAGAAAAATCATTAAGATGATGTGAACTTTCCGGAGATTTTTAAAACGATTGCTGTAGAAAATTTCTCTCGTTTGAATTCCTTCGTTAAATCGTGTGTTCGGGGATTTGCGAAATTCCTACCCCCATCGCACAGCATACCTGTCATCACATATACTTTTACTGGCACCAACCGTTGCCAGCGCGAGAGGAAAAAGAAGAAGAAGAATTATTAGAGAAAACCACTTGTAACCGAGCAACAGAGCAATAAACACGTAAAAACAAGTTCGTCCGTATTTTCACTGCGCAATCCGCCGGTAGAAAGTTTCCGACCGTCCGAATAGTGTTCTCGGGTTACCGGTTCTCCGTTTAAGTTCCGCCTCCACCTCTCGGCTTTGGTTTTCGGACATTTATACATAGTTTTGGTCCTTCGGAACCGAATCATGGATCCAGACGACCTGGAAAGATTACGCGCAAAGCGAGAGGTTATGTTCGCGAAAGTGAAGTGGGAGTTGTCCGTCGCGAAAGCACTCCACACCCGGAATCCGTCGTGCGGTGAAGTGCATGAACGACGGGAAAAGCTCACGGAGCTCGCGGCAAATTTCGAAGCCGTGCAAACAGTGATCGAGGAGAACACAAGCAACCTGATGGATGTTACGTCGGTTTTCAACTACCGCACCCAATTCGAAGAGATTTATTTCAACGTGAAAGACCTGTATACGGAGTACCTGGACGCAAATCAGGACCACGTTTCCTGGCACAGTGCGGGCAGCGAGACGTCCAACGATTTGCGGGATGCGATAAAGGCGCTTTTGGAAACGCAGCAGGCAATGCTCGATCGCCGGCATGCACCGCCGCAGCAGCCAGCAGCGGGTGGTCAGGTGCCGAATCATGAACCCCAAGTCAAACTACCGCAGCTCAATATTCCCGTCTTCCGAGGTGAACGCAAAGCCTGGAACTCGTTCAAGGATTTGTTTGTCAGCACGATCCACAACAGGGAGGATCTGAAGCCTTCCGTTAAAATGCAGTATCTGCTCTCCTACTTGGATGGAGAAGCGAAGCGGATGGTGAACTCGTTCCCCATCACCGATGCCAACTACGACGAGGCGTGGGCAACACTCGTGACGCACTATGATAAAAAGAAATACACAGTGTTTGCCCTCGTGCGGGAGTTTGTCGATCAGCCATCGGTCACTAATGCGGCTGGATTGAAGAAACTGGTGGCTACTTCTGATGACGTCATCCGACAGTTGAAGGCTCTCGGCAACGAGTACGAGACACGGGATCCTTGGCTCATCCATATGCTGCTCGAGAAAGTGGACCGGGAGACCCGCGCGCTGTGGGCGCAGAAGATAATCGACGAGGAAAACCCGATGTTCGCAGATTTCATCGATTTTCTGCAGAAACGCTGTGACGCTCTGGAGACTTGCTCGGCGTTTTCGCGGAAGCAGGGAGAAACTGCGAAGAAGGAGTTCCCGAAGAACAACCCAAGCGAGAAGAAGATTCAAGCATTCCACGCCAGTGCGACACAGGCGTCGTGTGCAAAGTGTGGAAAGGATCATCCAACGTACCACTGCGAACAATTCAAGGCCATGGATGTGTCGGCGCGTAGGGAACTGGCACTCACGTCGAAGTTGTGCTTCAATTGCCTGCGTCCGTCACACACAGCGAAGAAGTGTCAATCGAAGTCGGTGTGCCGCACTCCGCAGTGCAACCAGCGGCACCACACAATGCTATGCCAGCAGGAAATCAAACAACCGGATAGAAAGCAGGAGGTTCAACAACTTCCGGAATCGGGATCGGATGTTCCATCGATCTCTACCAACGTTGCGCAGGCGGTTGCCGAAAAGCAAGGACCGTCCGCATTCGCATTGCTACCTACGGTGGTGGCAAACATTCGAGGAGGTGATGGGAAGCTACACGAGGTGAGGATTTTGATCGACTGTGGTTCCCAAGCATCTCTCATCACGTCAACCTGTGCCAAGCGCCTTGGGTTGAGGCGCAGCAATGCTTCTTTGGAAGTCACCGGTGTCAGCGGCGAGGTCGTCGGCACCACTGCCGGCATCGTCCCGCTGGTGATTTCGTCGCGTTTCAACGAGGAAACCAAGCTCACCACATCCGCTTACGTGCTGGGAAAGCTCACGGCAACCCTGCCGTGCCAGCGTTTCGACGTAGCAAACATGCCGTACTTGGAGCATCTACAACTCGCGGACCCCCACTTCAACCAACCAGGTTCGGTGGATGTCATACTGGGATCGGATGTCTTCCTGTCCGTATTGGAGGCCGGGCAGGTCAAGGATCCAAATGGAGTTCCTGTAGCACAGCGTTCCATCTTTGGGTGGATGGTTGCAGGAAGAATCTCGAAGCAATGGTGTACGCACGCGCATCACTCGGTGGTCAATCTTCACCAGGAATTCGACATCGATCGCACCCTGCGATTGTTCTGGGAAGACCAGGAGTTGCGTCAAGCAAAGCTTTGGACACAGGAAGAACAGAGGGTCGTTGATCACTTCAACTCGACTCTTACCCGTACGGAAGATGGTCGCTTTATTGTCCGACTGCCAATGGACGATTCAAAGCAGCAGCTGGGAGAGTCGCTGACCGCAGCAGTCAGGCGGCTACGGGCCATGGAACGCAGGTTCGAAAACGACTCGAACTTCAAGGAGAGATACGTTGCCTTCATCCAGGACTATCAGGATTTAGGCCACATGGAACCGATTCCGGAGGCAGAGATCCAAGTTGATTGTACGAGGTCCTACTATTTGCCGCACCACGGGGTCGTAAAGGAAGGCAGCAGCACCACCAAGCTTAGGGTGGTGTTTGACGCTTCGTGTGTCACCACTTCTGGAGCGTCACTCAACGATCTGCTACTCGATGCACCGAATATCAACACCGACATCTTCGACATCATGATGGAGTTCAGATTCCACGAAGTAGTGTTCACCGCAGACGCGGTAAAGTTGTACCGACAAATATTGGTGCATCCTGACGATCGAGATTTTCTGCGGGTAGTATGGAGAAGCTCACCGGACAAGCCAATACAGCACTTCCGGCTTCGCACGGTGACATAGGGGATTCTGGGGTAATACGCACCACTTAAGGAAGATGCGTCCAAACGCATATAAAAAGGCAATAATTTATAGGTTTAATGCATGCATTCATTGCATATACTTTCATTCTAAGAGAAACCAAACAAAACTTCAGCCTTAATACAGTTCAGCTCTTGAAAATAACGTTTTTTGTAAAGAGTAACATTAAGACTTCGTATGTTTATGCGGGGCAGTATGCACCCTTGCTCGGGGTAAAATGCACTACAACAATGGGGCAGGATGCACTCAAACAAAGGGGCAAGACGCACCACAACATTGAGGCAAGATGCACCGTCGAGTTTAGAAATCTTTTTACTTCTTAGACAAAATGCATGTTTTATAAGGTTTTAAGACAAACAATAGCTCAATTTTGTTTGCAATTACTTACAGAGCACTCATAGATATTATTACAGCTTGTTTTCTATAGGTGCGTTTTGCCCCAACCAATGGAGTGCATATTGCCCCAATCAATAGCAAAAAATAAAATAGTTTAAAACATATAATATACGTAGATTACTGTTTAAGTTATTTTTCCTACGCTTAGCATTGCCCTCAATAAACTGAATAAACACAACAGCATTAGATGTTTGGTCGGTTTTCACCATCAAATCATTCGACAAACGATCGAGAAAATTACATCAGAATCGTGCTTTTTAATTTTATTCATTTTTCTCACTAATTACGTAACGCAGATATGTAAAATTTTCCAGATGCTCATTTATTAAGACGTTCTATTAGACTGATAAGGTTTCAAAGCTCTCAAACCGATAATCCCTGAAAAACAAAGGGGGTGCGTTTTGCCTCGACAGTGCGTATTACCCCAGATGCCCCTACGGGCTGAAGAACTCTGGATTTCTGGCCATGGCAGCACTCAAGAAGGCAGCGGACGAATATGAAGGAAAGTATCCTGAAGCCGCAGAGCGCATCAAGAAAAGCACCTACGTTGATGACCGCACATCCGGAGCTAAATCAGTCGCGGAAGCTATTCGTCTTGTCAAGGAGATCAACGAGATCGTGAAGAGTGCAGGTTTTACATTACGCAAATGGAGCTCGAATTCAGCGGCGGTTCTAGAATCGCTACCTGAAACCAGCACAACGCCAATACAAATACAGTTTCCGGATGAACGGGATATGGTGAAGGCTCTAGGAATTCATTGGGTTCCGGACAAGGATGTCTTCACGATCAAGGTAAGCCTGCAGACAGATGGGCCCAACACGAAGCACCAACTACTTTCAGACTCTGCCAGACTGTTCGATCCGTTCGGATGGTTTGCGCCGGTTATTGTTCGTGCCAAAATCCTTTTTCAACATTGTTGGCTGTACGACCTGAATTGGCACGATCCGCTTCCCCCCGTCGTCGAAGAAAAATGGGTCGAAATGAAGGAGAGCCTGTGCCAGCTGGAGAGGATCAACATTCCACGATGGGCACCCAACTACGAGGATCAAATCCAACTCCACGGTTTTTCTGATGCCTCCGAGGAAGCGTATGCGGCAGTTGTGTACCTCAGATCGGTGGATCGAAATGGGAAGGTCTACGTTACGTTGCTGGCAGCGAAGACAAAGGTGGCACCCGTGCGGCAGGTGTCTCTTCCACGCCTCGAACTCAACGCTGCTGAACTACTAGCGAAGCTGATGAAGCAAGTTGCTGAATCTCTCAAGCGCTTCCAGGTAGAACAGTATGCTTGGACGGACTCGACTATAGTGCTTCAGTGGCTCTCAGGACATCCTCGAAAATGGAACACTTACGTGGCCAACAGAACTTCATCGATACTGGAGGTCTTGCCGCGTAAGCATTGGGCTCACGTTGCATCGAACGATAATCCTGCAGACTGCGCGTCTCGTGGGATATCTCCGGCAGAGCTCATCGATCATCATCTGTGGTGGTCAGGACCAACGTGGCTGGCGGAAGATTCTGCCACCTGGAATCGAACCAACCCGTCTGACGATTTGGATGAAACAACATTGGAGGTACGTAAACGATTCCAAACACTCAATGTCGCTATCATCAACTCAGGATCCACGTACGAAATCGAGAAGCACATACTGGCTAATCGATCCAGCATCGGCGCGGCATGCCGACAGCTGGCATGTGTCCAACGATTCATCTTCAACCTGAAGTCAAAGGCGTCGACTCAGTACGAGAGGCGCTCGGGTGCGATCCTTCCATCCGAGTTACACGCAGCCAGGATGCAGCTCATCAGACTGGCTCAGCACGAAGGCTATGAAGAAGAAGCAAAATCGTTGGCGAAGGGAAACGAAGTCCATCCGAAATCGAAGATCAGCAGCTTGTACCCTTTCTTGGATGGAACCGGGACGATTCGTGTCGGGGGACGTTTGCAGCAGTCGTCGTTTCCTTTTGAAGTGAAGCACCCGGCGATACTCCCGAAGAACCACCGCGTGTCCAGATTACTGGTTGAGGAGCTGCACTTGCAGAACTGTCATGCAGGTCCCACACTCCTGACGGCAGCGATCAATCAGAGGTACTGGATTCCAGGCTGCCAACATCTCATCAAACAAGTCATTCAGAATTGCGTCAAATGTTGCCGACAGAAAGCCAAAACAGCAGAGCAGCTAATGGGCAGTCTTCCAGCGGCGCGCGTGACCGCATGTCGACCCTTCAGCCATGTCGGAGTTGACTATGCCGGTCCCATTCTAGTGCGATGCAGCAATACCCGCGGAGAACGTTGCTCGAAGGGATACATCGTCGTATTTGTCTGCCTCTCGAGCAAGGCGGTTCACCTCGAGGTTGCAGGTGACCTCTCGACTGATACGTTTTTGGGAGCTTTCAAGCGAATGATTTCTCGGCGAGGTTACTGCAACGAGATCTGGTCGGATAATGGGACGAACCTGGTTGGTGCCGACCGGCAACTGACGGAGATCTACGAAGCAACGCAGACTCACAGCAAGAAAACTGAACCGTACTTCAGCAACCTTGGCATCCGCTGGAGGTTCATTCCGCCATCCAGTCCGCATCAGGGTGGCATCTGGGAAGCGGCCGTTAAGAGCGCAAAGGAGCTTTTGAGACCGGTCGTTGGTAACGAAAAGCTCACGTTCGAGAAGTTGTCGACTGTACTCTGCCAAATTGAAGCGTGTCTCAATTCGAGGCCACTGTATCCTATCTCCACATCGCCAGACAGCTTCGAGGCCCTCACGCCGGGGCATTTCTTGGTGGGTCAGCCGCTGAACCTGCTACCTGAACCCGACATTGGACATCTGAAAGTAAACCAACTGGATAATTGGGAGAAGGTACAACGAATCACAGCTGAGTTTTGGAACCGTTGGCGCAATGAGTATATTGCTACACTGCAGCCACGTGGTAAGTGGAGAAATCGTCGAGACAACATCAAGCCGGACCAGCTTGTTCTGGTGAAAAGTGACAACACTCCACCGTCCGCCTGGGAACTGACCCGGGTTGTAGCTGTTCATCCAGACAAGCATGGTTTGGTGCGCACTGTCACGCTCCGCCGAGGAAGATCCGAATACCAGCGTCCAGTGCAGAAGCTATGTCCACTTCCTGATTGAGGCCTTGCCTCAAGGCGGGGAGGATGTTCGGGGATTTGCGAAATTCCTACCCCCATCGCACAGCATACCTGTCATCACATATACTTTTACTGGCACCAACCGTTGCCAGCGCGAGAGGAAAAAGAAGAAGAAGAATTATTAGAGAAAACCACTTGTAACCGAGCAACAGAGCAATAAACACGTAAAAACAAGTTCGTCCGTATTTTCACTGCGCAATCCGCCGGTAGAAAGTTTCCGACCGTCCGAATAGTGTTCTCGGGTTACCGGTTCTCCGTTTAAGTTCCGCCTCCACCTCTCGGCTTTGGTTTTCGGACATTTATACATCGTGATTTGTCAAAATTGCAGCCAAATCTGTTCATAGATAATGTCTAAGAGTATTTCATTACATGCTGTTCGTTATTTATTCTTAAACTATGTTGTGAATGGTTTTACGATCGAAGGTTCCCAAGAAATGACGTATAATCAACTCTCCTCGAAAGTAAGGGCTCTAGAAAAAATGTATGTTACCAACTTACCCTCATCTCCGCATTGTTATCCATCACAAACTTCCTCAGCTTGGTCATGAAAATTCGCCGGCTCGAGGGCGTACCGCTCTCTTCCTCGTCACCGTCTCGGTTGTTGAGCAAAATGTGTATCAAGTTTTTCTGCAACGTATACAGTACGCCGGTGTGCGCCTTGAGCTTCTCGCATGCCGCCAGGTAGACCTGTTTCGATCCGCCCAACCCCTCCGTCCAGATGGCATCGTCCGGCAGCAGTTGTTCCAAGGTGGATTCGTCGGGTGGTTTCGTGTACAGGAACAACGGGAGGCAGTTTTTCTTGAAGAACTTATACTCTAGGAGATACTTTCTCGTTTGCGGATGCTGGCAGATGCAGGTTAAAATAACGATTATCTTCCGTTGTTTTTCGTACTCTAAATCGACGGGTGTTTCCTTGTACGTGTTGGCTAAGAAGTTGAGCAATTTCTTCAGGAAAAGTTTTATCTCTTCCGGCTCCAGGTAGGTCCACAGGAGTGTGAGAAACGTTCCCAATGTGCTTTCCGGAGATCCTGGCTGAATGGGAGATTCGTTGTTGGTGTTACTTCGCAGAACGCACATCCCTTTCATGTATTTGAACACTTTGTCCTCGACTACGTAGGAATTTGCCAGCAAGGGCGCAATTTTCTCGATCAACATTGATGCGATTAGCATGTAAATCGACTCAAACGACGGGAAAGCGGTGCCCGATGTGGGTGAATCCCGATCGTTTCGAGTGTGGCGTGAAATGGCTCCTGAGAGATTCACGATATACTTGAGAAGACATTCCGCTTGGAACAGAAGGACGTTGGGGGCATCTTGCAGGCAGCGGTACCCTTCGACAGGATGTTTCAGTGGAGAGCCACCAAAGTTGGCAGTGAGACTATCGTTGAAAGCCAGTGATACGGCCGGATACAAGGCCAAGCCCGGCCCTCTTTCAATATCCTTGAATGCTTCTCCCAGCGCAGCACCATTCCGGTAGTATTCGATTCGTCCTTCATCCATGTCTACGCAAACACCGAACACATCACCGGATCTCCAAAATGGGCCGTACTTTTGCGTGTAGACGTGCCATATTCGTTGTTTGCTTCCGTCCAGGCCATAACTGTATCGGGTGTCGCCTACACCCGTGTCCTGGGTAAACTTACAATGCGCTGAGCACCACCCAATTTGCATCACACCTTTCGACCGAAGCTGAACCTAAAATCAATAAAACCAGACATAATTTTAATTAACTGCCACGCTAGGGTGGGACTTATACTTTGGAAATTCTACCCGGGTTAAGATTTTTCAAGTTGAAAATGATCTTTGCGTCAAAATATGCGAGCATTTTTACGATTTATCTACACCTTCTCCATCTTGTAGGATTTGTTATTAACAGCTAAAATACTTGTGAATATTGCTATTAATAAAAATGGCTATGCGCAGTCTTGAATTAGCAAACGATGTAATTATAGTTGAAACGATACAGTCGAGCCTCCACTGGGATTTGTATATTGCATAAGATTTAACAACAACCCACCCTACCCCTATAAACTCTTATGTAATCAATGGAAGGTACCTAGAGATCCCTAAGGATGTAACTGAAAAAATTATGTAAAATGTATTTTTTTCTGTTTGGTTTAAGAAAATTAGAAGATTTTTAAAAACTCTTCAACCAATCATTTGATTCATTGTGCAACTATTATTGTGCTTTGCATGAATATTATTGCGGATCATACACGATGTAGCAACCATAATGTGCAGTCAATAGAAATACACTAGAACTCCAATGGCGCTGTAGTCACTTTTCTCATTTAATTATTTTTATAACTTGAATTGCAATAACTTACTATTTTTAAGTGGCCATCTTGTAGAGGACCTTTTGTTTTGGTAAACAAATTTGACTTGACACTTCTAGTACCGCTGCTGACGCTGTAAGGGCGTGGCGAACTAGATGTTAGTCACATGAACAGTCGCGACATTGGACTTCTGTGGCTAGTTATTCTACTGTGCAGTCAGTCTAAGCTAAGCAAAGCTGAGCAAGCATATTTTAACCAAAAGATCATTGTCCACTGGAGCAATCACTTACCAAATAGATTTTGTAAAATAAGCCCCACCCTACAACCACGCCCCTGCGAAGGCAATCTATCGAATTCTATGCTTTAATACCTACCTCGTACATCCACCGTCCGGAGTAAACGCAGCAATTGGCCTTGACCGTAGAGAAGGCATTCTGTGATTGCAGGGTCAGCTTGTCCTTGGACACCAAAATCGAACCGTCCTCTGTAGCATCGAAAACGGTCCGCCTGGGACCGAGTCTCCCTGCAATAGCCGTTTCCGAATCCTCATCGTCCTCTGGGAACGGATGACTTTGAAGTTTTTCCTCCAACCATTGCCCGATTGCCACTAAATAGCTTTCCCAAAACGTAAAAAAAAACATTGGTATTATACATAAAACAAGAAATAACACCCAAGGTCATTGAACGCCACTGCTGCATTTGCAGTAATACTTACCCAGACAACAAAGAGCTGGAATCGTCCTTGTCCCGAGTATCCACTTTGAT
This sequence comes from Aedes albopictus, assembly GCF_035046485.1. Taxonomy (NCBI): domain Eukaryota; kingdom Metazoa; phylum Arthropoda; class Insecta; order Diptera; family Culicidae; genus Aedes; species Aedes albopictus. Next base: position 48,936,240 of record NC_085137.1, on the reverse strand, counting down.
CGGACACTCCCCACCGAAAACGCTGGACAACACACTCGAAAAGTCCATCGTTGCGTCGACGAAACTGACCAACAAGGCACCAGTCACATTTTTCTTCAATTAAATTTTGACAATTTATTTAGCGTAAGCACTTCAAACCGAGAGTTTGCACCAAACGCGAAGAGGTCACATATGTTAATGAATGAAAAACCCTAATTAATCCACCTAGCGGTGATGGTGCCTTTCTCGTGCTTTAAAATATCATTTCAACAAAACTCGAGCGACATGTTGATGACATTGACATAAATACAAAATGAAAACTGCTTGCTAAATTTACTCAATATGGATACATTTTATATTAGCATAACATCCAATATTCATAAAATATAAGACAACGATCCAAAACTCAAACCAAACAAGTGCCGTAAAGCCGCAAAATTTTGAAATGTCATTTTAGATTTTCCAGTCATCATGCTATGACTCCGGATTCTACCCCAACTAAACTAACATTGAGACACCATCTTGGATGTTCTGGTATTTATTTTTGGACTCTGCACCTAAAATTACATAAAATAGTCGCCGTATTGAATGTTGGCATGTCGTTTATGATTTTCTGGTTACCAGTTTTGGACGAAGACCGGCATTCTTCCCCATTCAAACTATAGTCATATTGCAGACCTTGTGAAACAGCGCACAGCTTGGGTTTTCTGATTACAAATTTTGAATTCTGGACATATTATCATACAAAATATGCCTATAATGCAAAATTAAAAATCCTATAAAATAGGCACTAACTTGAATACTGGGCCATTATCTTGGATTTTGGACCGCTATCTTGGATACTCTGGTGGACTCCGAACATATTTCCCATACCAAATACACTTATTTTACATAGTTTTAGAGCTCAAAATTTCTTAAAACAGCCACTATCTTCTGTTGACGCGATCAAATTTTTATTTTACCATTCAACGTTGACCCATCCTGCTATAAATTTACACCTAAGGAATCTGAAATGGTACGATTTGATGAGATCGCTTTAGTTTTGTCTAAATTTTGTTCTCATATATGAGAACTTAGACCTATTCGTCACTGTTGTTCATACCTAATGTTTAGGTCATTAAACAAAGCCACGATTTAATTTTTCACATGAACGTTGGTTCTGCTGCACAACAGCTAGTCTCTAATGTGATCTGAGGCTATTTTCTTGCTAACCATTCATTAGATTATCAAAAAATCTGCGATCTGATGTGTCGTATGTATGGGTTTGGTTCATTTTTATATTTGGTAATTTCCGGTGGGATAGCCGGATCTGATTCCATGAGTCATGGACCATGACACTACCGGTTGTCCAAATTATGTTCTGAGAATATTTTATTGCTATTTATTCACCTTTACCCAGGTAAAGGCTTTACCTAATCACCGCGATTTGATATATCGCATGAATGGGTTTGCTTCACTTTTACTTCTAACCACTTTCGATGCCACAGCTGAACCCGCAACACTACCGGGAATCTAATGTGGTCTGACCCTATTTTTCCATCAGGTTGTCGATAAGTCGTGATCAGTCTTGTTAGAGATCACAGTCATTTGAACTTTTTCGTCGATATTCGGCTTCCTTTGTCTCTGACATTCGCAACACAAGCAATCAAACTACTGTTCGAAACAAAAATGTCAAACGAATGCACTTCACCACGATAGCGACTTCGGCAGACGGTTCGGCTTTTGTTATTCCTGTCTATGTTGCCCATCTGTGCGCCGTATTCAATGTAACATGCAATAATAAACTAATATTAACATTCATAATCGGAATTGGCTGAAAATCTATGCGTAAAGCTAGAATTAGACACATGTCACCGTGTCAGATGACATTGATTTGACCCTTTCTTATGTTTATTGATCTTCGTTCTATTGCTCGTGTTGTGTGTAGGTAAGAGGTAACGATAGCGCACGAATGTAACAAAGCCGACTGACACCCGACTACGGCAACGAAATGAAAGTAGTAAAAAGTGTCGAATGTTTACAAGACTGGTCGTGATTTGATGTACCGCATCCATGGGTTTGGTTAAATTTTACATTTTACTACCCGGATCTGATTCCGGGTAACTGATTCCGGCTGAACCAAACATGGTCTAACATTATTGTCTTGTTAACTGCTCATCGGTTAACCAAAAACGCTGCAAATTGAAGGTGTCACATGCAGGGTTTTACAATTTCGACGGGACTCTCGGAACCAATTCCGGAACACTACCAGTTGTCTTTAGTGGGACGTAAGGCTATTTTCTAGCTAACTGTTCATCAGGTTATCGCAAAAGCCACGATTTGATGTGTCACATGCCTGGATTTGGTTTACTTTTACATTTGGCCTTTTCCGACCACTCAAAACCGATTCCGAAACACTTGCTGGCCGTTCATTTGGTAATCTAAAAAGCCGCTATTTGATGTGACGCATGTACGGGTTTGTTTCTCTTTCAGATTTAACCACTTCGGCGGGAACCCGTGAACGGGTTCCGGAACACTACTGGTTCACATATGGTCTGAGATGGTTTTCCTACTCATTGTCCATCAGGTCATCGAAAATGCCGTGGTTTGATGCGTCGCATGTATGGGTTTGGTTCAATTGTATATTTGGCTACTTCCAGCGGGACGCCTAGAACCGGTTTCGGAACACTACCGGTTCAGATATGATCTGAGACTATTTTCCTGCTTACCGCTCATCAGGTTATTGAAAATGCCGTGGTTTGATGTGTCGCATGCATGGGTTTGGTTCACTTGTATATTTGGCCACTTCCAGCGGGACACCTAGAACCGGTTCCGGAACACTACCGGTTCAGATATGGTCTGAGATTACTTTCCTGCTCAATGTCCATCAGGTCATCGAAAATGCCGTGGGTTGATGTGTCGCATGCATGGGTTTGGTTCAATTGTATTTTTGACCACTTCCAGTGGAACGCCTAGAATCGGTTCCGGAACACTACCGGTTCAGATATGGTCTGAGATGATTTTCCTGCTCATTGTCCATCAGGTCATCGAAAATGCCGTGGTTTGATGTGTCGCTTGCATGGGTTTGGTACAATTGTATATTTGGCCATTTCCAGCGGGACGCTCAGAACCGGTTCGGGAACACTACCGGTTCAGATATGGTCTGAGACTATTTTCCTGCTTACCGCTCATCAGGTTATCGAAAATGCCGTGGTTTGATGTGTCGCATGCATGGGTTTGGTTCACTTTGATATTTGCCACTTCCGGCGGGACACCCGGAACCGGTTCCGGAACACTACCGGTTCAGATATGGTCTTGGACTATTTTTCTGCTTACCGCTCATCAGGTTATCGAAAATGCCGTGGTTTGATGTGTCGCATGCATAAGTTTGATGCATTTTCATATCTAGTCCCTTCCTGGGGTACCGTTCCGGAACACCTAAATGGCCATATCTCCGGAACGGCTGAACCGATCCGAACCATTTTCAATAGGAAACAATGGGACCAGATTCCGCGTCGAATGAACCGTCGGTCATTGAAATCGGATGAGGTTTACTGCCAAAAAGTGATGTGAGTTTTTTTGTACACACACATACAGACACACACACACACGCACACACATACACACACACAGACATCACCTCAATTCGTCGAGCTGAGTCGATTGGTATATGTGATTTGACCCTCCGGGCCTTCTATCAAAAAGTCATTTTTGGAGTGAACATATAGCCTTTCCAGTACACTTAGTGTACGAGAAAGGCAAAAATGTTGATGAGCAAACACCACCCAAAAGTCTTTTGCAGCAGCGATGCATGGGATGGGCAGTGACAGTGGGTGGTGGGTGGGCAGAGTTATGTTGAGAAAAGAAAAAAGTAAACATGCGTGCTGTGCGAATGTGGTTAATCTCACGACTCATGAATTTGTTTACGAATTGAGCAAAACAAAAGTGAGAAAACCGGCGTCGCATAAACAGTTACAAAGCAGGCGTTATGTTGCAGAAAAGCCGGGTGGGGTGGCAACATAACGGTACGCTTGACTTGGCTTTGGCACGGCGTAAAGAGAATCAAGAAACGGTAAAATCGGTCGAAACAAAATGTAGATTTTCTGTAGATTCTGACGTTCAATTTATACGTTGTAAGTTTGCTATGATTCCTTTGCAGATTTAAATCAAACGCTATATAGAATGATTTTCCCACTGTACAGTGATTTTTAAATCTAATTCTAGAGTGTCAAGCATATTTAACGAATCTGAAGATGTAGAAATAGGGTTTTCATGGGTACAGCGGCCGTTCGTTGCAACATGTTTACGTTGCAACGAGCGAATGCCATTCGATAATTGCAACGCACTTTGACACTAAAGTGCATCGAATCGAAATGCACTCACAGCACGACTGACAGCACACATTTGACACTTGATTGCTTTTTAATTGCAAAATCTTGTAAAATTTTGCAATGAGCGGACTTGCAACTAAAAAGCGTTGCAACGAGCGGGTATGCAACGAGCGAACGGCCGCTGTATACAGATTTTTTATAATCTGAATCTCTACTACGACAATAATCTAAATCCAAGACTAAAGTTTAGTTGTTTTTTTTTGTTTTGTACGTTGTGGCTTTATTCATTCTTACATGTAGTTTTCCTAAAATCAGATTCCTTGACCTAAGATAAAGTATTGTACTAATAGATTACCGTTACGAATAAACATACATACATACATACTATTGAAGCAAAACATTCACTGTGTTGTATTCTCCATTTCTTGCCTCTTCAACAACATAATACCCATACCACTTCATTGCAGAAACGAAAAATTTATCATCTCAAAATACAAAATCTAGCTCAATCTGGTATGGCAAGGAAGGCAAAATGAGTCACCTGAAAAAAGGATCCCTATAACTTTCTGAGTACAAATTTAATTACTCTGTTTTCTACCACCCCAAGTAACCACACGCAGAAAAATGGCGCTTGTTTGAAACAATAAATCGCATGGTTGATTTTCAAACTGAGAATTTACTTATTCCAAAGTTATATTTAATTGTTTTCATTTAGGGTTTATCGATAAAAACAACCGATTACCATCATTTCATATAATGTCAAAAATTTCATTTGTTTCAACAAAATAAAAACCATAAACATGGTCCGAAAGCACTCACGCATCTATAAAATGCTTACCCCAACATCGCCACAACGAAGAAGGTCGCGCCAACTTCCAAGTGCAGCTTTGTCCGTGATGGATAACGCGCAGGTACTCACGGCAGTATCCACAAAAAGTTGATCGGTTTCGCCTTTTTTTGTCTTTTTTCTAGTCGATCTCCTCTTGGTTCTCCTCCCCATCCGCTTACCGACGCTCTAAAAATAGATTTCCGAACTGCCGCAGCTGCCGCCGTCACCAACACAATCACATTCCGGGTTTGTTAGTGGCAAAAGTGCAGTCGTTTGAATCAATCCATTATTTCATGTTGAAAATACCATATCTCTGTTTGTTTTAACAAACTGTCAAAAATTTCGACAAATGAAAATATTTTTATTATCAAACAATAGAACAGTTCAGTTTAAACTAGAAATCAGTTTGTCGCTATAGTCAACTGAAAAATCGGTTGATTTGAACTAGAATTTAATTGTGTTCACAATTTATTTTTCTGCGTGAATAAGGGCCCCACTAAAATCAAATTATTGCCATATATTGCAGCACGTTGACAGCCATTGCTAAAGCAACATAAATGCATGTGCTGTACCTTTGCATTTACACATGCTAAATACGTGCAACACGAAAAATTAAAACAAAAATCTATTTTAAGCACCGCTTTATTATCGATGGTACTAACGACTAAGGGAACGTTCAAAAATTACGTCCAACATTTGGGGGAGGGGGGGGGGTCTAGAAAAGTGTGACAGTACGTGTATTGGGTATAGGAAAAGTGCGTGACAGAGGGGGGAGGGGGGGTCTAGAAATCCCAAAAAACGATGGACGTAATATTTGAATCTTCCCTAACACACATGCACGTTTTAACCATTATTTTTTGTCGCCGGGTCGGGAATCGAACCAGAATTGTTGAAGACCGCTAGATGAGTTCCATACGCGCTGGCACCTTGGACCGTTTCTGCTGCAGTGATAACAAAAGATATTTTATTAATTAAAAGGAAACTGTTCTGCTGTCTCAATCATTGCAGTAGAGGGCAAAACGACTATGTCATATGTAATAGAATCCCTGTAATCACATTCTGATAATCACTGATAAATACATAATGCATTTCAGAATAAATTTAATCAATATAAGAAAATTAAAACACCCTTCCCACACTGCTCACATGGTAATTGTGGTTTCCATCATAGCAGGCAACAGAAAGAGAAAAGGTAATCTTTAAAAAGGTTTTTCTGAAAAAAAAAAAGTCGTCGATCGGTGGTTCAAACGGGGATTAAGTTGGTCGGGAGTGGAACCAGAAGTGTTGATGACGGCTAGAGTAAAGTTGTTCACTCTTATTGATTGCATTTGTTTACCATTTGAGTCAAGCTTTTAAAATTGTATTGTTAGAGCAACCTTTGCTAGTTTGTACATTGCATTTATTCAGTTTTTGCAGTAATGAATTATTGAATTATCGTATATCAGCTTTTAGAACACCCTAATGTAAAAAAAATAATGCATCATTACATTGATAATGCCAATCTAAAGGATTATTGCATAACAAGTGTGGAATTACTGCATTTCGCATTGCAAAGGTTGATATTCAGTCTTATTCGTGCAATGATATAATGCTTGTGGTTACTTGGGACGTCTAAATCGTTTTGGCTAACAAACATGTTTCTGTCGCTGTAGGGTACCTATCTCGATCGGTTCCAGGTCATTTGGCCGAACGCCATTTGGCCGAATGCCGTTTGGTCGAACGCCATTTGGCCGAAAGGGTCATTTGGCCGAACGCCGTTTGGCCGAATGCCGTTTGGCCGAAAAAGGATGATGAACTTAAGTGATCTTGTCACTGTTGCCTATATCAGTATAGCTCGAAAGAACAGCCTTTGATTCAAAGAAGGAAAAATCACTGACAAAAATATTCCCAGTTTCAACGCCAACTAATCCCTTGATGGTAAAACTTGAAAGAATAGCCTATAATTAAAAAAAGGAAATATTTCTGATGATCATATTGGAAGCTAGAATGTTATCCAGAGTTTGCCCACGCCTCCAAATCCTTTTGATAATAATTCGGCCAAACGGCATTCGGCCAAACGACCCTTTCGGCCAAATGGCATTCGGCCAAATGGCGTTCGGCCAAACGACATTCGGCCAAACGGCATTCGGCCAAATGGCCGGACACCATCTCGATCTATTAATGCATATCAACCAACAAACCATTACATATTAGAAAGACGGTTATGGTCCTTGTCGTGAACCCAATTTGCTACCAAACCGAAGACAGTCCTGTTTCTCCAAATGTTAATTTTTGCCCGTTTTATTATTCCGCAAGAAAAAAAATGACATTTCTCCCCATTCTGCAGGTCAAAAATTCATAGCAATTTGATTTGATACATTTTTTACCAGATGCGAAGGCCCCAAAATTATATGGTTCACATTTTTAATTCTCGTCATGTTTTTCTTTCCGTGTGCGTTACCATCATTATGTTTCCGAACCTTACACCGCACTTTTTCATAACACCGCTGAATGTTGTGTTGTTATGAGCGTTATGGGTAACGGTGAACGGTGTAATTTTCGAAGATGTCGATAGCACGTGCATTCACATCAAAGCATGCAGCCGATTTTTTCATGACCTTTAAGAAGCACATTGGATATATAGGTTCCATGGTGTAACGGTTAGCACTCAGGACTTTGAATCCTGCGATCCGAGTTCAAATCTCGGTGGAACCTCGTTTTTTGCTATCGGGAATTAATGGTTAGACTTAATCATGAATTTAATAAAATCTTAAACAGCTGAAGTCACAATAAGCAAAATTGTAATCGAATTCATCCGTTTTCTAATTGAAAAAAACTTCAAAGATAAGAAATTAGATAGAAAAGAAAATAACAGTGATTTACACGACATTCGCACATGTGTGATAACCTAATGTATGTACCACATTTCAATTTTAATTTGAAAATTAACACTATTTTTTTAAATGATTAAACCGGATTAAACTATGTATAACTATATTGACTCCCCTAATAAAAATGTATTATACATTTACGATTGGGTGAATGATTGTACATATCATTCCATGTATGATTAAGATGATAGCCCGAAAGGGTTGTTAAGCATGTTGAGTCATATTTTTCTATGGATTACAGCACGAATTTATACTGGCTTGCTTACTCTCACACGAAATTTGACGTTTGGGCGGTGTTGTTGTTTTCTGTGAGAGTAAGCAGGCCGGCATAAATTCGTGTAGTGGACTAAATTCGTGCAGAATGACCAATGGTCCACTACACGAATTTATTCTGGCCTGCTTACTCTCACGGAAAGTTTGACGTTTGAGAGGTGCCGACACCGCTTAAACGTCAAATTTCGTGTGAGAGTAAGTAGGCCAGAATAAATTCGTGCAGTGGACCATGGGGTCATAGTCTAGTCGTGCTTTCGGACTATCATCTTGGTGATACACAAAATGATACATAGGGGATTCACTAAGCAGAGCTAAGATTATCTGTATTTATTGAATTTTATATGAAATTGCGAATGAAATAATCCAAAATTGCCTTGGTGATCGTGACGCTTAATCACGATCATAATTAATCAGTGGTTTACGCTGTTCTGTGATTCCCCCTACTATTATTAATGTTATTGTCAGTGTATGGTTAAGTAAATCAAAAACCAATGAGTTAGGAAAAGTAAAAAAATGAACGTCATATTTGAATCACCCCTCACAAGATTTGATGCAATGCTCCCCAATGATCCCCAACATATGGGGGTATAGCTCAGTGGTAGAGCATTCGACTGCAGATCGAGAGGTCCCCGGTTCAAACCCGGGTGCCCCCTCGCCGATACTTTTTTTGTGGAATTTCTCTGTGCTAAATTATTGTCGACAAATTGGGAGGGGAAGAGAGGGATTGCTTGAAATATGATTTACATGTCAGCACAAGAACAAGTTTAACACTGTTAAGTTTCGTTACATCATGCATGCATGGCATACACTCCGATCAAGATCAAATTACATTCTAACCCTTGAAGGTCACGTTTGTGAATCCTACCTTGCGTTCTTACAAAATCAGTTGCAAATCGTTATTTGCTCAAAATATCCGATATTTTGTGAAACAGCAAAAACGAGGTTCCACCGAGATTTGAACTCGGATCGCAGGATTCAAAGTCCTGAGTGCTAACCGTTACACCATGGAACCGTGCTAAAACTGGGTGCTCAGAGGGTTACAAATTTTGTAGGTAAAGCTTTCCCATTGTCTGTCATGATTTTTTGCGTCCGTTATGGTTTGTTGAAATATTACGTAACGCAAATTTTGAACCTCTTCCCTCATTGTAACAAATATATCGAAAAAATATGTAAAGATTTGTTGGACGTGCGTAATACTGCGGTAGATCTACTACTGATCTACTACTGATTAAACGTCGCGATCACCAAGACAATCTTTGATTATTTTATTCACACTTCCATGGAACATTTCGATAAAATCATGGCTTACGCAGTCAGTGATTTAATCTGTTTAAATATATGAAGGGCCCTTTACACGCTTCTCAGAGTAGCCGCGAGGTAACAGTGAAAGTAAACTTGTAAAGTTATAAGGGGCTGTCCATAAACCACGTGGTCATTTATTTTGGAATTTTTAAACCACCCCCCCCCCCCCCCCCGCGTGGTCATTTGTCCATACAAATTTTTTTATTTGTCCATACAAAATGGTCATTGGCCGAACCTCATGACCACGTGGTTTATGGACAGCCCCTAAGAAGCTGTCAAATCGTATGAAAAATTCGCGTCGCATTGGCATACAAAAATATTTTTAAGCAATCACACTGCGGTGTAAGGGTGGTGGTCGAAACTAGGTGGATTAATCGGATTTTTTTTTTCATTTTCGACCAGCTGCACCACGGTTCCATGGTGTAACGGTTAGCACTCAGGACTTTGAATCCTGCGATCCGAGTTCAAATCTCGGTGGAACCTCGTTTTTTTTCTTGTGTATCATAAAACGGGAATGGCATAAACGAAAGGGGCTTTTCTTCAACAAATCAGAACATGAGACCAGAACATCTACCCACACACAAGATATTTATATATTTAAGGTTGTCTCAGATGCCAAAACTGATTGAGCGGCCAGGCCATGATTATTTTACCGCGAGAACCTTTGAAAACAAATTCCCCGCCACCTCGATTGCTTTTCAAATTTGGCGTCCTCTCCCTTTAAAAATCTTATAAAATCTGGCTCGCACCTGCGCAAACTTTCGCGCAGACTTATAGCCAAAAAAAATCGACCGGCCGGCAACAAGCTGGAACATTTTCAATTCTTACTTACTTACCTGAGATTTCCATCATTCACAATAATCAAAGGGGTCTGTAATCAAGTCGAGCACCAATAATTCAAATGTATTTCTCGCGCTTAGTATCATACGGGCGTATCTACAATGATCGATTTCTCTTCATCGATTTTCTCTTTGGTTAATAACTTGGCCGGCAAATCATTTTCGGTTGTTTTTGTTGATTTAGAAGCTAAATAGTGCTAGTCGTTACTTACCGAAATATATCGAGAGATCATCCGAATATTGGTCGTATTTCCCACAATAATCCGAAGAGAAAATCGATGAAGAGAAATCGATCATTGTAGATACGCCTGTATGATACTAAACGCGAGATTTAAATGTAAGGAATTTAGCACTTTCTTAAGGACAAACGTCTTGAAATCCCGCTTCAACAGTGCATCAGAACTTCAGACGCACAAATCTCAAGACGCAAGCTTCAAACAACAGTAAATTCATTATTCTATTCTTGCTCACTTGTAATAAGCTTAAAATAAGAAGATCAGGTGCGCTGGTTTTGTTTATGAAGAGATTTGTGCCCTCTAAATCGTGAGTAGGTCCCAAAGTCGGCCATAGTGGCGGCCATTTTGGGTTTCTAACAAGTCTGTCCTTAAATGTTGAAAAATATTTCCTGCTTTCGATCAGCTGGAGCTGACTGCGAATGTGCTAGAAAATAAATGATAAAAGACGTACGGCTTGATCAACTCGAGAGAGCATCTGCTCGTTTACTATACCTCTGCGCGCCGTAGTCTAGGGGCTATTCATTTAATACCGTTTATTAATACGTAACACAAATATTTTTAAACTCTTTAAAGTATCACACTTTTTCTGTGCTCGGGCACGGCTGCTGACATCATTTTCATAAATTCAACATTTCACAAACTTTTTCCACAAAAAGAAACACACAAACCTGCAGAACAGGCCACACTGCAACAACTTTCGCGAGAAAATTGATTCGGAGAGTTGTCAGATGGATGAGAATCAAAACAAAACCGAGAAAGTATCTGACGAAATACACACCACGTGCTAATCTGTGACATTTTCTCGACGTAAAAATGCTGCCAGACAGCATGGTTGCACTTAGGGAACGTCCATAAATTACGTCACGCTTTGAGGGGGGAGGGGGGGGGTTCAGCAAAGTGTGACGGCTCATACAAAAAATTTCAGAGGTCCCATACAAAAAGTGTGACATAGGGGGGAGGGGAATTGAAAATGGTCGATTTTAGCGTGACGTAATTTATGGACGTTCCCTTATCGTCACATTTTCCTACTGTGCAGTTCGATTTGGTGGGAACAGTGCAATAATTTACGAACAACCTGAACCAAGAAGTCTGGGAAGATCCAAATATGACGTACATCATTTTTCTGAAATTTTGAAACCCCCCTGTCATATGTTTTTTGTATACCTTGTACACTTTCTCAGAGCCTCCTCCCCTTCACCCTAAACGATAGACGTCATATTTGAATGACCCCTCCAAGCTGACTATTAAAAAGAGACAGCCAAAAAAAGATCTGAGGGGGCACCCGGGTTTGAACCGGGGACCTCTCGATCTGCAGTCGAATGCTCTACCACTGAGCTATACCCCCGTTGCGACATTGTGTGAAATAGAGATACACAAAAGCATTTGCTGTTTCATTACCCCTTCCAATTCAAATGATTTTTAACGAAGTTTGTGCTTTAGTAGTGGTGCAAGCTGGATGTCTGGTATGTAAAACTGAAACAAATGGGCGTGGTTTGGTTATGTACCGGGTGCGATCAGGTAACTAATGCTTCCATATTTATTTTTTTTTTTTGCAGCAAGTTGGAATGAGCCTTTGGGGAAGAAAATGGAAACATTATGGCTTTTTTGCAGTGACCCACTCCATCATACCTACAACACTGCGACGGCAGGTGTAATTTGTTGCAGAATACGTAGGTATGGCGGACTCCTATATTGCCGGCAGCCATGCTATGGATTGCGTAAAATGATAAGGCCTGAGTTGCAGCAGCTCGGAGGGGGACCTATTTACTTCGATAATGAGACTACATTTTGGTTTCGTTTATGCCGTCAATGAAATCATGAAAGCGCAAAGCGGGGATTCGGTCGTTCGGAACCCACCAACAAGCTGGTGAGTCATGACTAAAGCCTAGTTTGGTGTTTGAAAGGAATCGCTCAAGAAACTTCTTGACCGATTCCTGGCAGAAACTTTCCACGGTGACTGCCATTTGAACTGTCATTTCTTCGCAACTGCGTACTGTGATCGAAGAAAAACGGTTTCTTGGGCGATTCAGGCAAGGAATTTCCCATGCATCAAGATAGGCCGAAAAATTTCTTCTGAACTGCAAACAGCGCTTAAAATGTGAGAAGAAATTGATTGCATGAGCCAGAATGGTCCACTGTTTTTCTAGAGCGAAGTAGGTTATGACTTGGGTTATGGGCTCTGCATTGTTTTGATATTGTATGGGATTTTGACGTTTCTTGGCCTTGTTGTTTACAAAATTTCTGTAAGAGTGAAAGAGAAGGAGAGGATTTCATGCAGTGCCCTATTCTTCATTACACCAACGAACCTAACCTCGAAATGACTGACAAATCTCAGGTCATTTTGACAGATGTAACATGAGCATGAAAAGGACGGCAACTAGATCGATAAAGTAGAATATGTTATCCGTCTTTTTCGTGCATGTGTGTGGTCTGTCAAAATGACTTGTGAATTGTCAAACATTTTCATGGCTAGCTTTGTTGGTGTAATGAGGAATGGTCCACTGCACGAATTTATTCTGACCTGCTTACTCTCACACGAAATTTGACGTTTGAGCGGTGCCGACACCTCTCAAACGTCAAATTTCGTGTGAGAGTAAGCAGGCCAGAATAAATTCGTGCAGTGGACCATACGCGCCAATTCCCGTCATATCAGATGGAAGGTAGCCAATAATTACAAATATTCCAACTTACCTTTGGCAATGACTCATCAGAAGGAAGCAAAAAGATGTAGACTAACAATAATCAGCCCCTATAGCACTGGAAATCGAATAATAACGCGAAAGGCAACTGCACCAGAGCAGCGGCTATCCGACTTGTTCTTTATCACCTTTCAGCTTTCACTTCACCAGATTCATTGTTGAACAAATCCTCATTCACACTCCACAAAAGCTTTGTGGTACTTCAAAGTTGGATTTCACTACTGCAGCAAAAGCTGGTTCAATCGATCAAATCAATCTTCCTTGTCGTAAAATGTAAACAATAAGTTGTCTTCGCCTAGGGAGGGTAGGGTATTTCAGGTGATTTGGATCGTCGGGTGTTTCAGGTGATTCGGTTTGTCGGCACTACGTTTGTTCCGCACATCAAGAAGGCTGGGTGTGACGCCATCACGGGAAACCCACCCAAGTAACCACGGCGCTGAAGCCTTATTCCATGCAGATATACGGTGTATTTAGAGCAATGATTACTTTACATGAACACTTAAGGAGAAACTTCAGAGGATACATATATGGCTGCCACAATGGCCGACTTGAACCCCTACTCACGACTTTCAGAGCACCAATTTTAAAAATTAGTAAACAAATTTGCTCGATTTGGAAAAGTTGCCGCTTTTTACAAGTGAGCAAAGCCAGGGTAAACAAGTGCGGCTTGGTTCGATGCTTCGTTCGTCAGATTTGTGCCTCTAAAGTTTGTATGCAAAATTGCAATGGGATTTGTTGATGTTTCACCTTAAAGTTGATTTAAAGTGGAATTGGCAATTATGCGACTGTTCTAAGATTATACCAGTATAATCTTAATTTGATTCTATAATTGCCCATTTCCACTTTAAATCAACCTTAAGTTTGCATGTAAAGCAATGATTGCTCTTAATACACCGTATATCTGCATGCAATAAGGCTCCAACGCCGTGGTTACTTGGGCATGTCACTTTGTGCACTGGTCGATGAGGAAAGAGCGATTCCCAAAACACCATGTCATTGTTGCCACAAAACTCTGCAAACAGCTCTCCGTTTTCGCTCATATCTCCGAGACCATGGCGTCCCATGAGGTGTTCATAGTCCGAGTTGTCGGAACAAACATTCACGTTCATCGCCCAACACTATGAATCCTGTTCCCAGTTCATTGGTGGTGCCACAGCTTTGGTAGAAGCTAGCCGCCCGATGCCCGCTTTCATGCAGCATTTCATTTGTTTGAGCCGCACCTACTCGGTTGAACAGACGCTCGGGTCGTACCTCCTCAATCTAGCTGAAGTTAGAAGGCCAACAGTGCCCAGGCTGCACTACCAGCAGAGAAGAGAAGGCCATCTCCCGAGTCAGAAATTGAAAAATATTTCATGCTGTTGGTCGCGACACCTAGCGGTTGAAGCCACACTTTTTACACGGAAAATTTCAACCGTGTTGACACGAAAAAGCAAAGTATTTCGGAGGCAGGTACACCAACTCAAAAACTGATTCGCAAAAAAATGTGTTTAACTAGAATGTATTTCGGGGACACAGTCGAAGTTGCTTATCTCTTAAAACCGTAAATAGGGTACGCCATACAATAGTGATGGGAATATGTATGAATCCGTTATGATAATCAAGAAAAAATGTTAAAACACCATTATTATGCTTTATAACAGCCTGCAATTGCAAAAAACATCTTTGGTACGTGCACCATATTATTGCGACAGTGGTCGAAAAAACAATTGATATGCTCTCCATGAAACAAAATTTCGAAGAATAAGATAATTAATCATCGATATGACGTCATCTGTCCATTAGTTTTAATTATACCTGAAATAATCAATACACTTTGAGCCATGCAGTTGTTTTGACGTTTATACACGATGGAAACGAAATGGGTAGAAACAAAATAAATCAAGTCGATTTTTCACGCCTAAAATTTATCACTTTTCGTGTGTTCGGTTTGTTCTGAGATGCCCTTCTCTTCTCTGCTACCAGCAAAGCACACAACTCTTAGCTGGCGATCTTTGTTATCACTTGACCCGTGGAAGCATGAGGTAGGAACTTGTAAGGACCAGAGCTATGTGGGACGCTCTCCTTATCGACTCACCGTTTTGCAGACCAGTTGTTACAAAAATAAAAGAAATTAATTATTACAAACCATTAACACTGTTACATTCATCAGTTTGACACTACTTCAATTGTTTTCATCTACGTATACAGGGTGTTAGGTTCGCGAGTGCAAACTTTTTAAAGGGTGATAGAGGACCATAAATGGTGAAAAAAATTGTTCTACGCATATGGTCAAATCTCAACCGTTACGTAGTTATTGAACTTCCCATGTTTTTGACTCTCATTGTCTTAACTGGCTACAACTTGAAAATGGTCAAACTTATCGCAATTTTTTGACCCTTATTCGAAAGATTATTGAATTTTCTATCAAATGGCATCTTTGAATCGATTGGTTTAGTTAATTAACTAAGTTTTCTAGAGCAAAACAGCTAAAAATAGTGTGTTTTAATTTGTTTTTGTCAATTATCTTTGAAACATGCGTAATAAATTAAAATTCTTTCTTTGGCAAAGTTGTGGTTCCTGTTCAACTCTACAATTCGTTTTTTGACACCAAACTTCTAGCTCTTATCGTTTTCTAGCAATTTCGATTTAAATGTGCGGCACAGTGCGCAAAAAAGTACTTACCTTGACAGTTGCAATTTTTTACCTGAAATGCGATGTTTAAATCGAAATTGCAAGAAAACAATAAGAGATAGACGCTTGATGTCAAAGAGCGAATTGTAGAGTGGAACAGGAGCCACAACTTTGCCAAAGAAAGAATTTTAATTTATCACGCATGTTTCAAAGATAATTGACAAAAACAAATTAAAACACACTATTTTTAGCTGTTTTGCTTTAGAAAACTTAGTTAATTAACTAAACCAATCGATTCAAAGATGCCATTTGATAGAAAATTCAATAATCTTTCGAATAAGGGTAAAAAAATTGCGAAAAGTTTGACCATTTTCAAGTTATAGCCAGCTAAGGCAATGAGAGTCACAAACATGGGAAGTTCAATAACTACGTAACGGTTGAGATTTGACCATATGCGTAGAACATTTTTTTCCCCATTTATGGTCCTCTATCACCCTTTAAAAAGTTTGCACTCAGGAACCCAACACCCTGTATTTTGGCCTCAACCTTACTACATACAACCTCCTTCCTTTCCTCATCTCCTACCTATTAGGGGTCATTCAAATATGACGTCCATCGTTTAGGGGGGAGGGGGGGTCTTAGAAAGTGTGACACTCCATGTATAAGGTATACAAAATAGCGTGACAGAGGGGGAGGGGGGGGTCTAAAATTCCCGAAAAATGATGGACGTCATATTTGAATCGGCCCTTACCGCTTTCCTATGTTTCATCTTCCCTAATCGGTTTACATTTTGTTGTCTCATCTTCACGTGAGTACTCACAGTAAGGGTGCACCCTTACAACCACCACTTCTGCTCAGTGTCGATCCCTCTCTGGTCCACTCTCCGTTCACCGTACTCCCTCTGATGTGGCTTAGGTGCCAGCCAGAGTGGACGCGTCACGCGGCGCGGCGCGGTGCAATGCGGCATTTGACAGGTCGCGCGTCGACGCGCGGCAGAACTTCGTTCATTAGAATACAGGGAAAACAATCATAACATGCCAGAGTGCGCGCGGAACGATGCGAAGCGGAAAGCGTTTAGCCGCGCGACGCACGACAAAACAGTGCATGCACTGTTTTTGATGCGGAAGTCACGCGGTTCGCGCGGAGAATTTTGTATAGCGCATTTAGTTCACCACTGGACTATCGCACTAGTTTTCACGAGTGCGAAAACGCTAATAAAAGTGCGCGATTGCATCAAATCAACTCGGTGTCTTCAGAGCACTTGTTCACCATAGATTGAAGAATTAGTGCGCCGAAAACATCAACCTGATTTGAGGCAATCGCGCACTTTTATTTACGTTTTCGCACTATAGAAGTCGCAGTTCGCAGTCCAGTAGTGAACTAAATGCGGTATATTTTTGTGTGAATTTCGTCCGTTTTTATCAAATCATGGCGCTAATTTCACGAAATTGTTTTTCAAATGTATTCAAATGTGAATGTGAAAAATATTAACATGAATAATACCACATGTTTATTATCCGGTGGCGTCTCGTCACCTCACTTTTCACCTATTCTGCGAATCAAAATCAGTAATTCCTTCAAATTTATGACTAAAGAATTAACGGAAATAATCAAAATCTCTGTCATTCTACATCCATTACAAGCAGAGCTTTCACATTACTCTTATCCATGTTTCATGCACAAAAACGTTTGGCACCCTCTCGTTTATTTTACTTTCTCAAAGTATTCTACTAGGGCTGTAAGCTTAAAAAAAGTTTCAAAATAAAAATATACTATTTTTGAGTTAACAAACTTGTTCCATTGCATTGCTGTTTAAAAATAAACGAAGGGGTGCCATTTTTTTACGTATACAACCCTGTGGTAGCTCTGACTACAAGCTCACTTGTTCACAAAATTTCAAATTTTGTACCTGCAGGACGGGTTGATTTGAGGTTAGGGAATCACCATTGTCCCAAATGTATACCTCTTCTGAATCATCTGAAATAAATAGCAGTTGAAGGTAAATTTAGATAAATGGTTCATTTTTAATTTTAGGTTGAGCACAATAATCACATATCTCCTGGAAATTTTTCATCAGATAACTCTAGCGATCTTTCTGTTCTGGTCCCGTGATGCCGTTGCTCAACCGGAATGTCGAGCTTTGATGGGAGCTTGCTTATCGAGGGCTGAAATCTAAAACACTTAATATTAGCAAATATTTTTAAACTTGAAATTGAGGCAAAGTCTTACCTGAACTAGCATTTTGGCACCAAACTCCAGTCACCATGCAAACGCGCATTCTAACCTCGAACACGACGCATACCCGTCGGCCGGTGCAGCGCCTTGTTTTGGTTTGAAAGATACACGCTTAAAAATGTTACATTAAAATATGTACTATTTACTTATTTTCGAATTGTAATAAACATTTTCCAATAAATATTAAAAAAATAAATATGAATAAAAAATATTTTTTAAATTGTTTTTACTAAGGCTTTTAAACCGATAGAGAGGAGACAGCTCGCTTTGATTGTGTGCTACTGGTTGTCAAGGCAAACCTGTCACAAACTATCTCTGCAACCCGAGTTGGAAATTATACATTGATGGTGTGAAGTGATCCAATATACAAAAAATCTTATCAAAACTTCTCACCGTGTGTTGTAATTTGAAAGATAAAATAATTATGGTGAGTTTAATAAAATAATTAATAAATAAAATAGTTATGGTCAGTATTCATGTGCAAAGGTGGCGGAAATTATGAAAACTTTTAAGTTTGCTTTACGAATAGACGCGTTCACTGTGGCTATCAAGCCGCGTTGGAAGCCGCGTCAAAAACGCGCCGCACCGCGTCGCGTCGCGCGACGCGTCCACTCTGGCCGCAGCCTTACGCTGCTGCGGACATTTCTCCTACACGCGGCGGAGCAAGCGCTGATGATCCCCTCTCTCCCTTGATCACCGCCAGATTTGCATTGAGATAGACTCCAAACGGCTACCTCTTCTTCGCCGCCTCTCCCGATGCCATACCATGAGTGCATAGTGACGCCAATTTGACAACGACGCCAAGTGGAGGAACAGTCGATACGCTTAAAGGCCCTATGAAACACAGGTTCTGATTTAATCGGACAAGCATTGAACTCGTTTATTGGCGATCTTACCCTGGATGGGGCCTTTTGTACGATACACTCCTAAAGCCAAAGAGCAGGACACTGATCGTTCCGTTCGAGTTATATCTGTAACGATTATCGTTGTTAAGGACAAACGTCATGAAATCCCGCTTCAACATTGCATCGAAACTTTAGACGCACAGATCTCAAGAAGCAAGCTTCAAACAGCCATGTATTTCATTATTCTGTTCTTGCTCACTTGTAATTAGCTTAAAATTAAAATCTCAGGTGCACTGGTTTTGCTTACGAAGAGATTTGTGCCCTCGAAATCGTGAGTAGGTGCCAAAGTCGGCCATTGTGGCGGCCATTTTGGGATTCTATCAAGTCTGTCCTTAAGTTTCACGGAAACCGCCATCTTATTTCATCACTCACCGTTCCACAACTATCGGTTGACGTGACCACTGGCTAGAGCATATAAGATCACGCGTCGGACGCCTTTCAATATTCAGGATGACTCCACCGCCCGATTTAGTGTCGCTCCGGACTCTACGGAAATCGCGCTTGAACTTCGTTATGCCATAAAGCACTACACCACCGATGCGGTCACGTGACTATACCCACATCTGGCTTGATCTACGAGTTCGTGTCGACTGGTCTCCGTTATTCTTCCCCGTGCTGCCTAGCATACAGTCCAAGTACTGATCGTGTGAGCGAGAGTAATTGAGATGACGATCGTGCCCTAAATTGGCTTGCGAGCACGCTCCACAGCGATGATCGTGAGAGAGTGAGAGAGTGCATTACCCGAATGCTCTCCTTGTACGTTGTGATGTACGACTCTTCATCGTGTCGGCCTCGGCACCTCTTTTCCTTCGATTCCACAACTCTTTCGGCAGGATGGTGAATTCGTGCTTGGAGGTGTGTGTATGTCCCACGATTGCCGCATGGTGCCATAGTTTCTGGATGGAGGCGATCGAGTGTATAAGTTGGTTGAGCAGGGGTTTCCAATACACGTTACTTGTGTTCCACTTCTCTTAGCATTTGTATGCTAAATGGTTCTACTTATTATTTATTTAAACTAACATCAAGATTGACATCCAAAACCTAACCTAAACGTAACAACACTTCACGGCATACATAGAACCTTACAAATGCACAATATACAGACATCACAAATTGACGCAGCACAACACATAACATAAATGTGCCCTGTTATCCAGATGGATAACTCCTTCCGATCACAGGATGATGAGGTTTCATTTATTAGTTTGGGTCCATCAGTCATCCTGAAATTGTATTTTAGTTGGCATTTTGCCTTTTAGTTCACATCATTTGTTGCTGTGTTCATAGCTTGGTTTTGTCTAGGAAAACTAATCCTAATCGGGCATCCCGTTTCAGGGTTCGATACTTGAGCTTAACAACTTGAAGTCCGTGGCAGGGGAAGGTTTACATCTCTAGTACTTGACCGCTGCCCGAAATAGCCTGAAAGTCGGCAATCAAAGTGGGATTGCATTTAATGGGCCTCTATTTTTCCAGAACCCTATAAATGTGCATTAGAAGTATGGGAATATATATAAGTTAAAATGAAACATACAACACAAAGAACGAACGAATAATAATCTTATAACACATTAAACAATTATTCTGTCTTATAATTGTAACAAATATTTATACCCGTAACACAGTTACTGAGCTTGTATTTGGGAGCAATTCGGAAGCCTTAGTAGTTACAAAGGGCTAATATCATACGGCATCGTGTTTCATGAAATTTTGTAGGGGAAACAAAAACATAGGGTCTGTGCAGAGAGTACTTTCCGCTATAATTAGATGAATTTCTCACATCAATTGATTTGAATTTTTGTACATTGCTAGATATAGACATACTGTATGTACCTCATCGTGCCCCAAATATCTAGTCAATTGGTTAAACAGTGATGAAGTTACAGCATCATGTGCATAAAACAGGTCACCTGCCCAAATGACCTCAGAGGAATAGATATGTTCGCAAGCCAAGCAATTTTAGAAATTTTAATGTTTCCGTAGCATTTAGTTAATGTTCAAATTAAAAACACGAGTTACATCTTTCAACTCCTTGGTGCCACCAAAGTCCACAATTAGAGTGGGTCATCGTTTATATGGGAAAATGAAAAATTCAATGGTATCCCACCAGATCAAAGCTTTTTTGATCCCATTTCAGGACCCAAATAAGAGTGCAAAATTTGGGCACAATCGATTATGTCTACGTTTTGCGCATCGCGTTTGAAGTTTGTATGGGGTTTTACATGGAAAAACATACTTTTTTGCATTTTTCTCATAACAAGCTCGAATTTTTCTAAAACCGTGTAACCGATAAAGTGAAACATAGCTTAGGGTGTCCTGAAAAACTTTGTCGAAGGCCACGAAGTGATCTGATGCTTATGAATAAAGTTATAGCGTTGGCAGTGCTTGCCGAAACAGCATGCTTTTGTTGCTATTGTTATTCCTTTACATGTTAAAACATAAACACATGCATGCTGTTCGTTGGTTATAACTATTTTCACACGCATCGGATCGCTTTGCGGTCTTCAACAAAGTTTTTAAGAACATCCTAGGCTATCATTTTACAGTATCGGTTAAAAAGTTTCAGACAAAATTTTTCAACTTATGGCTAAAATGCAAAAAAGTATGTTTTCCCATACAAAATCCCATACAAACTTCAATTGCAATGCGCAAAGTGTAGACGCAACCGATCGTGCTCAAATTTTGCACAGATACTCAGGACCCGAAACGGAACCAAAAAAGCTTTGATCTGAGAAAACGGTTCCGATGACCCACACTAGTCCACATACTTGCCGATACTGAAGGAAAAATATGAGTTATAGTGGCCATTTTTGTGCAGTCCATTTTTTCAATCGGTCATCAACGACTTGATTATATTTGAAGTATTTTGTATGTCGCAGCACATCATAACGCTATAACGCTCATTGGATACTCGAGCAATTCGCGTTCTTATCCACTTCCGCCCAGCATGATGTGTGAAATTCAACAAATAATTATGCCTGTTCTATTTATGGCCACGCCGCCGCCAGTGATCGATTCCAACGAGCAACGGGGCACAGCAAACCGCCAACTGAAAAATAATAGAGCTCATTAACATTTTAATGAGCCATAATTAATTCCATTACAGGTGACTACGGGGGCGCACACACACATACGCCATAGGAACTATAACAATGGATGCTTCCGTATACATTCAGAACATCGATATTTCCGATTTTTGTGGTTTGCTCTCAATGGTTGGTAACCGGAACGGATGTTTGCCGGTGAAAATGCTCGTAAGTATGCTACAGTAATTATTTTCAACCACTAAAGCTAGTTTTTTATGTATCATAATTTTTGTAATGATTATCATGTTAACTAGCGGTAAATATGTTCAACTAACTGAATTCCTAGAATATAACTTTCCGGTTACATGGCCCAAGGATCTAAAATTGCCACAATTAAGGTAGACAATTTATGCGCTTATGGTGCCCGATTCATTACGGAAAATATGTAATTGGCTGCTCTGGTGTCATGCCAACATTTTCCTGCTACCAGTATATATTCGAGCCGATGCTGTAGATACTTTCCTCTATGTAAAGCCACATCACCCTTGAGAGTAGATATTTTCCTCCTCTAGGAAAATTGTGAAATGGAAGTGAACGCTTTCTGCTCCCAAGTGCTCCCTCCTATGATGTCGCCGGAAACGAACCGGATGGAGGGAAGAATCATAGCATAGCAATAACTACACACAATACTTCCACCTTCACAGTCTGGTCGTCGTACATAAACGGTCTTTTCCTGCTCAGCTCACCCTCTGGTAGCTTCCACCCCCCGTAGCAATCTCGGTTGGTCGTTACGTGCTCCGGCTGCAAGTATGCAATGTGATAACAAGCGGGAACGCGTTCCTTGGTTCTATGTGCGCTCTTATATTGTTACTATAGCAGCAGCAGCAGCTCAGGGATACACATTCTCATTATCCTTGCCACCGCGATTGACGACTCGTTTGGCTGTCTAGGTGTGTGTATGTGCGCGTGTCACCGCTGCCACGTGATTGGAAAGAGGACATGTGGCACGATATGGGTGCACTTTCCACGTTAAATTCTCCGAGCTTCATAAATCTTTTAAACGTCCTTCGGCAAGCATCGATTAGAACGGTTATCGGTTTTGAAACGCCGCTCAGTTCGTTAGGGTCCTTCGTTTGAAACGGAAGCTGCACCGTTCCTCCGTAGACAGCTCAATGACCCACTACTGGAGGAGATATCGGTCGGTTGTGAAATAGTTGTGACTCTGTAGGTGTTACTTGGAATATGGCTCTACATCCGCTGTCCTACAAGGACACTCCGAACAAATCTCCGACGGTACTTGGAGGGGCTACACCCGGCGGCACGATCGCTTCCAAGGTCCCGTTTTCTATTGAGGATATACTGTTTCAAAATGGACATAACAACAACAACAATAACAATAGTGCTAATTTTAACGTGAAATCGGTGAAAACCCCAGGGTCTCCCTCTGGGCCGCAAGTGATTGAAGGTGGTATGGGTGGTGGTGGTAGCAATAGTAGAAGCAGCAGTAGTAACAATAGCAATGCCTCGGTGGACTCCTGTGGAGGTCATCGAAAAGTGCCCCAATTTAGAGGTGGCGATGGAAATAACAACAGCAACAACAACAATAGTAGTAAATTTAGTGATAGTAACGTGATACGCAGTGATAGCAATAGGAATAATAGCCACGGTCCAGTCACAATCAATGGAATAAGCGGATGTGAAGAGGAATACCGAAAGCCGTTACCCACGGAAAGGTTTGTTAAAGTTTGGTTTTAATGTAACATTATTGCTGTGTCATCGTTTAAGGAATATTTCCGATTTGCTGGGACAGGCGATATTCAGACCCTGAAAGCTAAACACGCAGTTTTTTCACAGTTTCAAAGCCAAAAAAATAAGTTTAATTTGTCTTTGGACCATGGATGTTTGGGCCATTGTAATAAAACATTGTTAATGAAGATTTAAAAAAAAAATCTAGTTTTAGAATAAGCGGAAAGGATAAAACACAATCTGCAGCTTTGAATGAAAGTGATGGCTTCATAAATCAGTTTTGCCTTTTTGTAATGTTGGTACCTAATATTGAGATACAAATTGCACAGAATCCTAGGAGATCAAATTTGTTTGCTACCAATAACTTAAGATCGAAGTACACAGAGTCAAAAATTTGTCCAAAAAGTAACTTATGCTTAAACATCTTGTTTGACTCGATCAAATTTTCATTAGTGTTTATACGGTTCTCTTTGATCCCGGTCTCTTTTTCTGCTCGGCCCCAGACGGGAACCTGCCAAAGCCCCAGGCTGCTAGTCTTGAGCCGACGGCTGCGGCTGCTTCCGAGGTGGGCACTCAAGGCCTCTTACGGTGACCTGGATCTCAGGATCGTTATTTTAAGCTTGGAAAGTTAGCGGACTCATTTCCCACGCTTTTGGCCCCAGTTGGACAAACAAATTGTAGATGGCGGAAAAGGGATTACGTAGGTAAATAAAAAAGTATCTAATTCAGAAAAAATCAATATTTAATTTTAATTCAGATTTTAATTTAGTCTCAAAATAAACAGGAAAGTAGAAAATATAGGAAACAGGTATAAATAACGAACCATTTCTGCTCGGGTTGGTCCGGCAACGCACGTGGATGGTCGTCGTGCTTCGCGCCGTTCCTCGAAGCTCGATCTTGGACGGATGATCGTCTTCGGTGCTCGATAGACGTCGCTGTCGTCGGCGTCGTCGGTAGCGTCGGTGGTCACTGAGGTTCACGGGTAATTCACGCTAGCGTACGTCCCCCCAGTCCCACGTGGCACTTTTTGCACACTAGGCACTTGGTTGTGGTCCAGGGCACTTTTCACTCCCCGGCGGTAATGTTGTGCGGTGATATACTTTCACGGAAACTTCGAGGCCGTTAAAGTTATTTTCGTGGTACAGCTCACTGGAACACCGCGACGTAAATTTCGTCACTGTTTAAAAGATACTGGTCTACTATGGACTGTTAATACTTCAGAATTTCGTTACCAAATAAAAGAGGGATTCATCCATGCATCGGGTTTTTATTCCAGTCGATGTCCTTGTCCCGGGATCCATGATGGGATGACGTGGCATTCATACTGAGTATGGTTGGTATGAATTGATTGGTCGTTTGGTGTCAGGGGGTATTGGATCGTGTGGATTTTTTTTTTTTTATTCTTATTCACTTAACCTAATTTACAGCTCTTTTGTCCACTCGGGCACTACGTGAGCGATTCCAATTGGACGCTGCACTTTTGTACAACGCCTACATGTATTCTATTCTAATTTAACTATATCGAACTGGTGCCTTGTGCTGCTTCAACTTTTCTACCCTGTCCACGGTAGAATGATGAGCACGATGATGCTGATGTTTGGCTGCTGTTCCTTTTCCAGTCCGATTGGGGGGTCCATTATGAGTTGCGGTTTGCCGATATCCAAATTCCGGGTCCGTTGGAGCTATATGCTCCGAAGAGGGTCAGGTGCCAGCTGCTCTCGAGGGGAAGAGCAACTGACGAAAAATTGCAAGTGCCGGGGCTGGGTTCGAACCCATGACCATCCGCTTATGAAGCAAACGTGTGGACCACTGCGCCACGGGCCCCGACATAATCGTGTGGATTGTGATTTTTAAATTCAAATTTCTATAGGGTTGTAAAGGGCATCTGACACCAAGGAAAAGAAGTAGGGAAGATGATAGGGATAGACTAAATTTAATTCAAATAACTTTTCAATTCATTTTATTCAGTTCTATTTTTTTTTATTCAATACTAGCTGTCCCGGCAAACTTTGTCTTGCCAAGTTGTGGTGGTTTGACAATTGTTAAGGTCATTGCAGCATGGCACTCTAGATTGGTTTCATTTTGATCGTGTCGGTTTTCTTCCCCGGTCATAAAAGTCAGTACATACTTTATCAATTTTCTTACTTTTTCAGTTATTTTTCGTAACTTTTTTTACTTATAAACACAGCCACCATGAATACGAATCAAACCATGCAAGAGTCATCCTGATCGGTCCAGCTGTTCGTGAGTTTTGTTGCCTCAAAGGAACTTTAAACTCATTTTTATATATATAGATTATTTTCGATTTTAATTATATAAACACGAATTAATTTCCATTGGCTATCTACAAAATATTTACAATTTAACTATTTACATATTGGAACCTAGTTGACAGGTTACAGTGTCAAACAGATGTTGTTTCTTGAGTTCTTCCCTTGTCAAATATTTGACTCTGTGTACTATACGTACACAGTATGGCGATGTATCGAGTTTAACAGCTGTGTCATCCCACAGCTGCCCCACCAAAACGTTCCCCGGAGGAACCTGCTGTGAGGAAATTTTGTTAGTGGCATTAAAATAAGCCATGTGATGGCTCTACCAACATGATTTTCATATTCATCATCCCGCTAATCAAGGAAAGCATCAATGACTTCACTGACCTAATTCAGGCTTCTGGAACGTACTCTAAAGGAACTCGTTTTGGATATATTTCGAACATGGCTCCAAAATTTGTTATGATTCAACTTCTCCATTTTCTACACATTTATAATCTTAATCACAACCAGTAACATAATTGAACAATTCACAAAGGGTTACAAAGGTTACTCCGATACACAAAACACGTGGCGAGTAGCGAACTTCGCCAACTGTAACTTCTGTAGCGCTCTCCTTCTTGTCTTGAAACGATCGTTGTGTACAGTATTGGACAGAATAAAGTACGCATTGGTCGATTTTCATTCAAAATGCCCAAATTTCAATATGTTTTTCTGCATAATTGATCAGTCTAACAAAACACACAACTTTTCTGAACAAACTGAATAAAGCGTTTCGTTTACAAAATAATTTAAATATCGCAATTTACACGTGAGCAAGAACGGAATAATAAAATGCACCGTTGTTTGAATCTAACTTCTTGAGATTTGTGCATCTGAAGTTCTGATGTACTGTTGAAACGGGATTTCAAGACGTTTGTCCTTAAAGTTTCCTGGTAATTTTAATATCAACCAAGTGGTTCCAAGGAAGTGGAAAAACATATGGAGGCGCAAGGTTGTTGATGCCTACGCTGTTCTTATCAGGGGTCATTCAAATATGACGACCATCGTTTAGGTGGGGTAAAAGTATGGTAATCCATGAATTGAGTATACGCAAAAGCGTGACAGAGGGGGGAAATTTTTCGGGATAGACGTCATTTTTTGATGTTTTCATAAAGTGGCATTTTAGCCATCCCAAGTAACAATTTCTATGCCTTCTGCTCTTAGATATTATTTATTGAGGTTTTGTCATGGATTTTTAAAGCCCTTTCAGGTTTACTGAAAATGTTTATGTTGCAAAGCAGCATTAACAACAAAAGCAACTCTAAAACAGTGTGTAGATACCTACAAGTCCATCGAATAAAACTTATCTGTTTGTCTTTTTGCCAAGCAAAAAAAAGTGTTGGAAACGAACTGTTAAGTAAGTATTAAAACTTGAACCTAACACTTATTTCATAGCCGCATGCATGTTATATCATATCGCTTTTAAAAGCAGATAAACTACCTAAATTCTTAATAAAGCAATCTTAAACGTTATTAGGGTTAACAGTGGAAGTATTAAAGCAAGCTTAAGAATGATACTGAAATACGATCTTGATCGATCTTTGATCAATAGATTCAATGAGCTACATAAACGAAAGGATAATTCACCAGATATAATTATTCTTCATTCTAATTGAAGCAAACGTCAATGGAAAAACCTCGGGTGGGTTTAATTTCCCATCACCACATTAAGCTTCTTTCTCTAGAGTCCGATTGTGATTGGGGTTTTCAAAGCACCTGATGGATGGGGATTCCATCGTTTGTTATAAGCCCGGCATCACAGCTGTGCTCGAATAATGGCTTACTTTTACTCACAGCCGCAGCCGGAGTAATGAGATCCTGATTGTTTACTACTATATTACTTACCGAACACTCAAACAGCCTCAAAAACACAAAACACCATTAGGAATCTTACAAAAATATAAAAGGTTTTCATTTGTTTACGTTTTTTACCGCTATCGGCCAAGCGAAGAGTTCTTAAGAGCATTCTGTCTGATACCGCATTTCCTTAAAACCTAACAGTGTTTAAGAAGCGCATATACTTATGCGTTAGGAATAAATAGGTGTATGCTTGTTTTTGCAGCGTATTCATAAAGAGCAGCAATTCTAGAACATGATGCTTTAACACTAAACGATCTTAAACAATCTTAAACAAAACCAGGAGGATTTAACTTGACGGCATCCATATTTTCCATCACGATAATCAATTCCTGCTTGCAAAGTAGGTGCGCCATGTTGATAATTGGATTGTGATTTAAATTCATGGTTTTGCAAGGGGGATTGAAATTGTTATTTTCTTTATGACAAAAACCTCAAAATGAAGTGGCGCTTCGTCTTATTTAGAGACAGCGTATTGCATTATACCGGAAAACTTGTTTGGCATGAACTTTTTCGTCATAGCAACAGAGTTTTTCTTCGTGGGAATTGACATATAAATATTATTAACATGGATGACCGATGTAATTTTCGTTTTTGCATTATTAGTTATTTGCAATGTACTACCATGTTATTGTTTCATTTTAGTTTCAGATTATTTTCAAGTCATTGGATTTAATTGTTCATTTAAGGTGCTCTAAGAACTTCAATACGGCTTGTTGATCTTATTGCGTGCTATAAAACAAATCTTATCTATGCTGTATAGTATACTACAAGAATATGCCACAAAACCAACTGGCCTATACAACGTTTTAAGGAATGGTTTTAACAACCTCCTGTAGGGTGGGCCCTTTTAGGTTTAATAGGGTTTTATCACGGGTTTATTAGAGCTGTAAGGATCATTTTGCTTTAAAACAAGTTTTAATGGTTTGATTGTAACAACAGCTTGTAGGCTGTGAGAAAACTAAAAATGTTACTTGGGCATCTTAGCAGATGGCCTTTTAGAAGCCCTAGGGAAGACTGAGAAGACTTGATCCCTGGGGAGACTTGGCGAGAAAACATGGGAACTTGTGTTCCCATGTTTTCTCGGAAACAAAAACATTTTTTTCTAGCACATTTTTTCAAAACTACACCTGAGCAATATGTTCTAGCTACAAATGATTCAGATTGTCCTTTGCATTATTTTTTACCGGTTCTTCGTTTGTTGTCAGTCCTTCAGAACTCTTTTAGGCGATTCCGAAAATTCTCAATAACTTTGTAAAAATCAAACCAAACCCTTTCAAATTTTCGCAGCATATAGTTTCAATAAAATACTATCAAACATATTTCTCCAAAAAAGGTTATTATAACAATATTTTATTCAGTGCAGCTTAATATATAGAACTATGACATAGGCAGACTTCCTCCCTCGAGGATTACACACACATTATATGTGCGAAAAAAAATTCTATTCAGGAGCCTCGATTTACTTGGAATTCTAGTATATTCAATGATAAAATGTTTTAGATACCCAAGTAACATTTTTAGTTTTCTCATTGCTTACAAGCTGTTGTTACAATCAAACAGTTAAAACTAATTTTAAAGCTTAGAAATCCTAACAGCTCTAATAAACCCGTAATAAAACCCATTAAAACCCAAAAGGGCCCACCCTACAGGAGGTTGTTAAAACCAACCCTTAAAACCCTATGTATGCTACTTGGTTTTGTGACATATTCTTGTAGTATACTGTACAGCATAGATAAGATTTGTTGTGTAGGTCGCAAGAAGACCAACATGCCGTTTTGGAGTTCGTACAACATCTTAAAAAAAAACGATTAAAACCAAAGAATCAAACTGAATCTGAAAATAAAATCATCACATAAATTGGCAGTAAATTGCAAACTATTAATAATGCAAGAACGGAAATTATATCAATCATCCATGTCCATAATGTTTATTTGCAAATTTTCACGGGGAAAACCCTGTTGCTGTAGCAAAAAAAATCTATGCCAAACAAAATTAATAGTGAAATGCAATGAACTATTTCCAAAAAAGGCGGTGCGCCACGTCATTTTGAGGTTTGGCATATAAATAATAATCATTTTAATTCCTCGTGCAAAACCATGAATTCAATTTACAGTCCAAACATCAACATGGCGTACACACTTGGCAAGCCGGAATTGATCATCGTAATGAAAATCATGGATGCCGTCAAGTTAAATCCTCCTGGTTTTGTTTAAAATGGTTTAGGATCAGTTAGTATGAAAGGAACATGTTCTAGAGTAGTTGTTCTTTATGAATACGATGCAATGACTAGCAAACACCTACTTATTCTTAACACATAATTATGTGCGCTACACAAACACTGTTAAGTTGTAGGGAAGTGTGGGTTCGGACTGATTGCTCTTAAGAACACTTCGCTTGACCAACAGCCGTCAAAAATGTAAACAAACCAAAAATTTTGGTATTTTCGTGAGTTTTTTGGTGGTGTTTTGTGTTTTTAAGGCTGTTTGAGTGCTTTGTGCGTGAGTATATTGTATTATTTGATCTTACGCCAACTGCGGCTGGTCGCGATAGAGTCATTATTTATGCACAATTGTAGTGCCAGACCCAGAACATACGATGCAATACCCACCCATCAGTTGCTTCGGAAGCCCCGATTGCAATCGACCTTTAATGAAGGAAGCTGGTTTGATCACCTAGCCAGGAAAATCTTGCCCACCCGAGGTTTTATAATCACGTATGTTTCAATCATAATGACCCCAAATTGTGCTTAATTTATTATCTTTTCGTTTGTGTAGCGTATAAAATTTATTGTTCAAGAGAACATCATATTGCAGTAACCTTCTTAAGTTAGTTTTAATGCTTCCATTGGTAATTCCGAAAGGGTTTAAGATAGCTTTATTATGATTTTATGCAATTCATCAGGTTTTAAGACCGATAGTTTGAGACGTGCAAGCGGCTTCGAAAGAAGCTTTAAGATGAAGTTTTAATACGTACTTAACAGTTCGTTTACAATGACATTATTGCTTATCAAAAATGCAAGCAAATAGGTTTTATTCCTAGGACCTCCAGATATCTACAAACTGTTTTAAAGTTGCTTTTGTTGTTAAAGCTGTTTACTACCTGAACTGCTTCATTAAACCTAAAAGGGCTTACCAAATCCATGACAAAACCTTTATAAATAATGTCTAAGAGCAGAAGGCATAGAAATTGTTACTTGGGTAATTATTATTTCAGTACATATCATGAAAAGGGGGAAAAAGTTTCCTTATTTTCATAATACAGTCAGGTCTTTTTTACGCGGTTTTCATTTACGCGGGCGCGTAAATAAAAACTCCAAACAAACAAAAAATCATCGTCTTAATTTTGCATGATTCGTCGAGGAATGGTGAGACTTTTTTAACGCAGTTTTTTGAATTTTGAACTGAGTTTTTTTTACGCGGTACGTATCCCCCGCGTAAAAAACCTGACTGTACGGTATATTCTTAAAAAATGAGGAAATCTTTAAATTTGAATAATAATAAGAAAAATAATAAGAAATACAAGAAAACTTGTAACGAAAACGAATTGAAGGTCTCTGAAGTTGTTTTCCCTCTATATAAACCATGTGCTCAAAGGGGGATCTAGTGTCACTACTCATTTTTGTATAATAGTAATAGGTCATAAGACATGCCTCTAAAAAACCCAGTTTCGAACACTTTAACAATAATTTAGAGTCTTTCTGTTGTGTATAAATTAGGAATATATGTTTATTTGCCATTCCGTGTGAAAATTGGATCTAGTTTTGTGTTTTCCTTAAAATTAGAGGCAAATTAAGAAAAAGGGATCAAGTCTACCCTGTCTCTCCTACAGTTTTACGAATAAGAATCGCTTAAAATCTATGTATAGTTCTGCTGAAGTATCAAGCAAATATTGTTTAGTTGCTGTTACCACTTTGAATGCCGAGGCTATTTATCATTAAAAATGAAAGAGAACGTTACAGGCGCGGAACAGGCAGAGCTCAGTATTCCGGAGGAAGAATCGCCAGCAGGAAGAACGAGATCGCGAAGCTATGGAAGAGCTGTACCGCGCTTAGGACACACGGAAGTTCTACTAAAAGTTCGCGCAGAGGCTTCGTGCCATAAACCAACATGTGCCGAGACAATCACGGGAATCTTCTCACAGGCAAGCGTGAGCTGGTCGAGAAGCGGTGGCAGCATTACGATGAGCACCTCAATGGCGATGTTGCAAGCACCGAAGGTGGCATGGTAACAGATCTAGGAGTACGTGCGCAGGACGTACGATTTCCAGCCCCTAACTTCCAAGAGATTGGGGAGGAGGATGGCCAGTTGAACAACAACAAAGCCGCTGGAGCAGATCAACTACCAAGCGAACTTCTAAAATACGATGGAGAAGCACTGGTGAGAGCACTACACTGGGTCATTACCAAGATTTGGGAGGAGGAAGTATTACCGGAGGAATGGATGGAAGGTATCGTGTGTCCCATCTACAAAAAGGGCGACAAGTTGGATTGCGGGAACTTCCGCGCGATTACACTACTGAGCGCTCCCTACAAGATACTTTCTAAAATTTTATGCCGCCGACTATCACCGATTGCAAGAGAGTTCGTGGGGCAATATCAGGCTGGATTTATGGGTGAACGCGCTACAACGGACCAGATGTTCGCCATTCGCCAGGTGTTGCAGAAATGCCGCGAATACAACGTGCCCACACATCACTTATTCATCGATTTTAAATCGGCATATTATACAATCGATCGAGACCAGCTATGGCAGATTATGCACGAGTACGGATTCCCGTATAAACTGATACGATTGATCAAGGCGACGATGCACATTGGAGTAAATCATATCAAAACCTGATCATAAGTGGAAAAACTCAAAATGAAGTAATTGGGTTTTCCGTTGTGTTTTTGCAAAGTGTAGTTATCGTGTAATCGTTTGACAGCTAAGCAGTGTCCAAATGTGTTGTTTACGCTTATCAGAAGAGGTTTAGTAAAGCTGAATTTCAACCGTTTTCTTTGATATAACTCACAGCGCGTGCTACTTTTGACCTTACAAAGTGAATAAAATTGATAGTCAATCAATTCAACGAAGCAGTTTGTTAAAGAAGGTTAATGTTGTTATTCTGTTAATTTGAAACCCAAACAAATTGACGTTAACCCTCTAATACCCAATCCCGCCTTTAGACGGGGTATAGTTTGAGCATTTTTGTAATTTTTGTTTCGTGGAAAATCATTTTTGTTATATTTTTGGCTGATATTTAGGACTGTTCTGTATATCTCAAAATGGTTTTTTGTGTATTTTAAAGCGTATTTAAATTTTTTTTTAAATCATTGAAAAATTGATGTTTAGTGTTTATTTTGTATTGAATCGCTACAATTAACATATTTAAAATTTTTCCCAAATCATTTTATTCTTGTTTCATAGTTGAAGGGAATCGAATACACTCTAAAATTCGAATACTCCTTAAAATTACACGGAAAATAAAATTTTCTGTGAAAAAAATTTAAACTACTAATATTTCAACAATAATCATAAAATTTCAAAATGTTTTCATCTAAAAAAATCCGTTCCCCAAATTGGCTTCCAGGAAAAATATAAAAGTGTGGGGATGTTCAAAAATAAAAATTAGAAAAATCTAAAACTGAAATTCACGAAATCGAGAATTAAAAAGAATCATCTTCCAAAACATGTTTAAATCGATTTTAGATGACAAAAATGAATATATTGAATTTTAGATGACAAAGATGAAAATATTGAAAAAAAAAAATAATCGATGGAATCATTAACCGTACATTCAAAATGAAATAAGTTGATTTTCCGGCTGTTTCCGGGAAATCTGCTTTTAATGTATGATAAAACTATTGTTCCACTTTCAAATGCAGAAAGAAAACCTTTCGGATGTTTCCGATTCCAAAAGTTGCAACACTTTAAAAAAAATCGTGATAATTATATTATAATTTTATATTAATATTTGCCTAAAAACACTATTCTGCCCTCTGAAAGTTTTTTTGCTGAAAACTAGAATTCAACAGCTTTCAAACTACAAACTACTAAATATCACGATGTTAAGAGACACACTATATCGATTTTCTATGGAATGGTTTTATTATTAAAAAAAATCTTGTTGAAGTCGGTTGAAGATTGGTTGTTTCTCACTGCTAGGTGAATTTATTGTTATAAAATTCATTGAAAATTATGAAATACGTTTCATTACTAATTTGGGTTATATCTGGGTTTCGAAAATACGTTAAAATAATTTTGATCAGTTTTGATGTACTAGGTGCTCCACTGTGCGATGGATCGAGTAATGTGCGTAGTTCGAGTATCAGGGACACTCTTGATTTTCACGAAGTCCGTTCAGCTGCTTGGTTTCGCTGATGATATTGATATTATTGCTCGTAAATTTGAGACAATGCGATGGCGGAAACGTACATCCGACTAAAGAGTGAAGTCAGGCGAATCGGATTAGTCATTAACATGGGCGAAACTAAAAATTTTTGACAGGGGGTGCACTACAAACAAATATCCATTAGT
This sequence comes from Aedes albopictus, assembly GCF_035046485.1. Lineage (NCBI taxonomy): Eukaryota > Metazoa > Arthropoda > Insecta > Diptera > Culicidae > Aedes > Aedes albopictus. The sequence continues at coordinate 48,901,694 of NC_085137.1, read as the reverse complement.
TCATCCATACATCATTCATAGCCCTATGTCTAACAGGAATGCATCAAAATTCTAGGGGGTGCCTGGCACCCCCGGCACCCCCGGTAGTTTCGCCTATGGTCATTAATGTGTCGAAGACAATGTATATGATGGTAAAGGGTACCAGGGAGGAATCACCGCGCCCACCACCCCGTATTTCTATCGACGGTGATGAAATCGAGGCGGTTAGGCTCAATGGTGACCGCCGACAACTACACCAGCAGAGAAATTCAAAGACGCATTGTGGCAGGAAATCGAGCTTACTTTGGCCTCCGCAGAACTCTACGATCGAATAAAGTTCGCCGTCACACGAAGTTAACTATCTACAAAACGCTGATTAGACCGGTAGTCCTGCGTAGTCCTGCGTAGTACTGCGTACCATCTACGGTGGAGTGCAGATGGAAGACGCCATCGGCTGCTCCACACCGTGCAAATCGGGAGGCTACGGTTGGCGGGTCACGTCATCAGGATCTCGAATAGCAACCCGACTAAAATGGTACTCGAGAGTCATCCGACTGGTACAAGGTGCGCAGTGAGCTAGGTGGGTCGATCAAGTGGAGGAAGATCTGCGCAGAGGGCGGAACTGGAGACACACAGCCATGGACCGAGTAGAATGGAGACGGAGGTATTAGCTTTCAACAGTTGTTTACCTGCCATTCTTTGCGAAAATCGAATCTGGTTTTGTGTTTTGCTCAAAGTTACAGTCAAATTAAGAAAAAAGGGGATCAAGTATACTCAGTTTCCACGGCGTTTGCCAGTACAGCTAGTCGTCTATAATGGGTAGTACTGGCTGCCAAGGGCTCTTTAATAAAGACTAATCAATCAATCAATGCACATAAAGGGAATGCTAGAGTTAGTGCATATTTACATGAGATATCATGTAAAATTACGTAACGTTCGTGTAAATTTCCGCTAATAGTCGCGTAACAGGTTGGTGTCTATGATAATTTACGCGATGGTTGGCGGAAATTTACACGATGGTGATGTTATTTTACATTATATCTCATGTAAAAGTACACTAACTCTACCATTCCCTTTATGTGCATGATTTCTCGCTGAATTTTTCTCCGTTTCTGCAATGAAATGCTGCAAAAAGCGTGGGTATTATGATTCCTTACCTAATTTGATGCTGTTTGAGCAAAACTTTGGGCAACAGTGTTGTTGTTTTCTCCATTTCTTGCAACATAAACAACATAGTTATCAAAAGTTTTGCTCAAATAGCAGCAAATTAGGCAAGGAATCATAATACCCACGCTTTTTGCACCATTTCATTGCAGAAACAGAGAATTGACCTTCTCACCATACTAAAATTCAGCTCATTACTACAAATCTAGTACTACACCGAACGTGCCCCATTACATATTTTTTCTATGTAAGCACTCAGTTCTCAAGTTCTCGGTTCTATAAGCACTTCCATAGTTTTTAACGTACAAAAATTGTGTTGGATTCATTCATTTGGAATCTGATCCAGTAGCACATTCCAGTGACCCATTTATAACATTAGGACATTTTTTTCCTTCTGAACAATACATACGGGCGCATCTGCAATGATTGATTCTCTTCATCTTCATCTTCATCTTCGTCGTCCTTCACCGAAACGCATTCAGAGATCATACAAAAAGTAAACATATCTCTCGAATTAATCCCAAGAAAAAATCGATCATTGTAGATACGCCTGTAGATACTAAGCGCGAGAAATGTATTGAAATTAGTTTACTTCTAATATCGTGTAACTGAAATTTCGATCTCTTTAAAATTTCAAACATAATGCATACCATTGCATACTGAATAAAGCATATTTAAAAACTCCAGTACCCTTTCTCCCAATCAGGTACAACAAACTTTCTCTGAACAACCAAAGTGGTCCCCCGCCGGGTGGCCCACCCGGGCCCCAATTCAGCAACCCAAACCCAACGGTCATCTATCCGGGTGGACCGTATGGCGATCCAGGCTATCTTCAAATGGCTCTCGGTGCCTATCTGGCACCGTCGGCCAGTGGCTACAAAACGGTGGACCCATACTTCCTCTCCCAAGGTAGGTCCTCTCTGATGCTCCATCAGCCATCATTTTCACCTAATTTGATTGTTGAGAAAGTTTTTCCTGTGTGGCTGGGCTCACTCAGGACAGCATATGTTCGAACAAAAGTGTTTTGTGTTGATTCGATTATGATCGAAATTGATTTTTGGTTTGGTTTCCATTTTTTTTTCTTCTCCGGATGCCAGCAGGCCTCTTTGCTGGATCGCCTTTGTTCCCGGGTGGTGGTTGTCCGGATATAGCACTCGGACTGGGCATGGGGATGAGCGCGCTGAGGCACTGCCGGCGGCGAAAGGCACGGACCGTTTTCAGTGACCCCCAGTTGACCGGACTGGAGAAGCGATTTGAAGCTCAACGGTGAGTTGTGATGTTTTTTATTTTTTTTTCTAGAAAATTTGATAATGTGTTGATAATTATGATTTAATTACAAATTATTGCTCATACGACTTTTAGGAGTTACTGAATGTGTGAATTTTCTTCTCCATCACAGATATTTATCAACACCTGAACGAGTAGAGTTGGCATCGGCGTTGGGTCTCAGTGAGACCCAAGTGAAAACGTGGTTTCAAAACAGGCGGATGAAGCACAAAAAGCAGCTCCGACGACGGGAAATCAATAATGCTGGTAAGATCCTAAATTTTAAGACTTCCTTTCGTTTTGGATAGGAGGAGGACAAATTTAATTAAGAGGAACGTCTTGAAAGTTGCAAACTGATTCTGGTCCCATTGTTGTGGGAAAAGTCTTTTAGTGAACGGTCCACTCGAAGCTTCAAAGTTGGTTGAGTGGGCTTCTGTGTCAGCTCTAAGAATAGGCAAGATTTAATTGAATTTGTTCTAAAGACCACTTGACCTTCCTCTGGCAGTAGTATACAATTCAATTATTTAATACACTGAAATGACTTTTACACAATGGAATTCACATGCACAATTATATTGAGCAACTTATAAATTAACCCTAGAGCAGTCGCGCCTTCGACCACCTTTAGCGATACCACGCTCGACCTAGCATCGCTACTTATGTGGAGATGGTCGCCGATTCGCAGCTGGAATACGTGAAGGGAAAATCCACTTCGAATACGATCTGGGAAGCGCTGTAGAACGGTTTTTTCCAAGAAAATGGCCACGTTCGATATCACTATGCACGACAGGTTTGTTTCTTTTGCAGACTATGCCGAAGTCTTTTCAACGACTGGTCACAGTCTTGGAGACATTCCCACCGGAACAGTGTGAAGGCCAGGTTGGTGAGCGAGAGCATCAAATGGAAGAACAATTTCGATACCGACGGTGTGTTTAACGGCGCTGCTTTTAACGGAGGATATGCTAAAGGATCGAAGCTGAAATGTTTTGCCTGTGGAAAGGTAGGATGAACTATCCAGCAAGAACGAAAGGGCAGGATGGAAGACAGGAAGATCGTTCAAAATCGGGATGGGCAAAAAGCAAGTGTTGCAGATTCCGAGGTAGCTTTCATGATTGGATATCAAGCGAAGCAGCAGCGTGAGTTCCAGTGGATCCTGGATTCAGGTGTTTCCGAGCACATAGTGTGTTCTTTGAGATGTCATCGTGCCCCAATTGTAGTGGTGTTCGGTAAGGTGTTCTACAGCAACTATTCCGGAACGGTCGATATGGAAATCCAAGTCGTACAACGTAAGATCAATACACGGTGAATGCAGTCTTGTACGTCCCGGGGCTACAATTCAACCTATTCTCGATTCGAAAAGTTGGAAAGCGTGGAATCCGGATTACATTCGAGGAAGACGTGGTGAAGATCATGCCCTGGTGAAGAGTGGAAATGTAAATGAAGCATTGATGAGTTCGTCGTCAAATCCCTATTAGCTGTGACAACACAGGTTTGACCACAGGCACTAAAGAGGTTGAATGTATAACATTATCTGATGACGAATTAGTTGGATGCAGGCTGTGTGAATCTTGTTTGAAAGGAAAACATGCACGACAACCGTTCGAGGACGTTGAAGCTGCTGACGTCAATTAGCAATTGCTGGCGCGTTTTCGGTCATCGGGTTACTTATAAAACAACGGTTTTAATTATAGTCGACGTTACGAGCGTTTATTCTCTCATCTTTAGGGCAAAATTAATGGTTATTTTAGGTCAACTGGGTTTGAACATGGACCATTGGACGCCTCAACAAAATGGCGTGAGCGTGGTACACGATGTAGGTTTAACAAAGAAACTATGGCGAAACCTGGAAGTTATCCAGGCAGCAGTGTACGTAAGAAATCGTAGTCCAACAGCGGTGTTGCAAAACAGAACCCCTCACACAACATAATTTGGATACGTCCGCCGAATTGCGAATCTGGGGCAGCAAGGCATACCTACAGGTTTATCCCGAAGGAAAGGCAGAATAAGCTCGACGCACGTAGTGAATCATGCTACTTTGTTGGATATGGGCCCACTGGCTATCGTTTGTGGAACCATCAGAAGCAGAAAGTGCACTTGGCTCGTGATGTCGCTGTGGACGAGAATTGGAATGACGCTGGTACCGGTTGTGTGGAACCAGATACTGAGTCTGAAGATACGGTTTGGACTTCATCCAGACAACTTGCCTCGACAAATCAAACAGAACCAATTGCGATTCTATAACAAGCTCCAGTCAATCCTTTTGTTGACGACGTGGTCCAAAGCGACGATGATGAGTTTTTGTCAGGAGATTGTGAATATTGCGTAACTTACTGGATAAATCCGTTCCCCGCCATCTTAGCAAACTACAGTACAATCACTTGGCATAAAACGGAACCACACGATGAAGGCGACTTGCTCGCCAAGGCTCGACCTCGTCATGGTGCTGGCTGTCACTGATGCTTGCTAGGGAAAGGACACGCAAGGGGAATAACACTAAACTATATTCACACCCCACAGAGATGATGAAGCCGAGCCAGCAAATGAGATGCCTTAAGTTCAAAAAGTATGCGGGCGCGGAACCCTCTGCGATGGTATGGCGATTCTACGTGCTTAGTGTAAACAATGAATGTTGAAAACTACGTTCAGGACTTGCCGGACAACAACGAGGATATGAAGCTACGAGACGATTAGGTATACTGGAAGAAAGCCATACAATCGGCGTTAAAATCATGAGCTGAGAACAACACCTGGGAACTAGTCGATTTGCCAGCTGGACGAAAGCCAGTAGATTATAGGGTATTGGTTCCCTTATTAAGCATGTGGCTCCCATTTTCATCCCACGAAAAACAAAGGATTGAAGCGCTGTTCGTTTTGTTTCTTATTTTTGTATTTTTTGTTAGAAGTGAGCACCCATGAAAACAAAAAGAACGGAATTAATCGGTGCCGTAATCACTTGTTTTCGAATGGGATAAAAATGGGAGCATGAGATTACTGATGGCACACATACCCTATTCAGAAGTACAAGAGGCCAGACTGGTAGCAAAAGGATTTACGCAACGACACGGTTATGATTTCACTGAAACATTTGCACGACTTTTTTTTCCTTATACCTAATTAAAATAACCGAAATGTTCACTTTTGTGGTGTAGAAGATTTTCTGTGACACTGCCCACGTGTAACCTTTGCGTTTTTTTTTAAATTTTTTGGTGGTGTGTTAAGATAATTCCATGTTCTGAATCTGCACGCCAAACTGGGCCGAAATCTAAATTTTAATTAATTTCGGTGCCAGGGAACGTAATAAAAAATCATTGTATGGGAGCAATTTGTCAACCCCTCGTCGGGTTTTGTACTGAGAAGAGCTGTCCAAATAGCTGCCCAGCTGTCAAAAGGTGATATCAAAAAATCTCATTGAAATTGATTTTAAGTGCCAAAACAAAATTTTAAAAATCTGAAAATAAATCACAGTGGCTCAGAAAAAGGTGCTAGACCTTGAGCTGATTAATCGCGTCGCGCATTTACTTCTTTCTAGCGAGTAAACATGCGGACACGGACAGGAAAAGTGTTAGCCAGAAATCGAAAAATTGGCCTTGAATGGCATGTCGTGTGTACCATTTGATAGCCTGATAGTTCAAACCTATCAGATTCCCAAAATTTCAGCCCTCTCTCATGAAAACTCATTGCGCCACAGACATCAGACTTAAAGAAAATGAGGAAATAGTAGAAATGCAATGCAGTGCAATTTAAACAAACGCAGCTTTCCCAGTAAATAATGGTCCAATTTTGAAATTTAATAGATCGTTGGAAAGGTAATTGTCTATGCTTTAAAATGGGTATTGTTGTTACTTGTTGTGATAAAAAGTGGACAATTAATATTAACAACATGTGCTTTGTATAAGTTGGACTATATCGAACAAGTACGGCCGAACAGTCTCAATAGACTACCTGCGCCATTAATAAAATTCACAAAATTCTTTATAGTTAGAGAGAAAAGTACCATTGAACAGCTGAAATTGTACCGGTAAATCAAAAAATTTTCTGACTGAAGTTGGCAGATTGTACGAATAAATAATGACATGGTGATCCATAAATTCATAAGAATGTTCCATAAACAACCAAGAATGTAAAAAATAAAAAAAATACACCATAAATCATGTTTCACTATACAAAGCAAGGTAAAGTGTCGTTAATAAATAGTAATAATAATAATAATATACAAAGCAAAGCAAGGCAAAGATAACCGTACACATCGCAGTTGCTACTCCGTGATTGACCAGAACAATTACAGTTGCATAGAGAACCAACAAATGGGACTAGCTACACCCGGATAAAAACTAACCATAAGGTATTTGGTAAAAACCATTCCTGCACCATACAGTGCACCAGCTACAATAAAGTGTATTGTAATCGAATAGTTCGCTAAAAGCTGTGCACATTGAAGCTACTATATATTTACATCCGATCTTTATGTAACAATATATTATACTGTTTTTCTTACGTTTGAACCATTCACTTTTCTGAAATATTATTTTTCCATGAATTTTTAATTATTTCTGGCGTTAGATTTGAATAGGTCGTATGTTTGTTGTGATTCCTATGCAGATTCGAACCTATTCAAATCGAACGCCAGATTTATTCAGTTTTAGATTTTTTCCGTGCTTTGTATTGTTGATGTTCGTGACTTTTTTGTTGCAAAAGAAAGGAAAGAGAAAAAAGTGAAAAAATAGAAACATATAGGGTAATTGTTCCCTTCGTTGTGGTAGTACCTAATGTTGCGGTAATAGCAATTGAGCACTTGTTCGACTGAAATGTTACCAAAAGGTATTTTTAATAGATGTATTATGCTTAAATTATGAGATTGCACCATTTGTTTGTTTAAGATTTACCCAAAGTCCTAGTTTAAAAAAATATTTTCCTTAATATGTTTGCTGCTATGTTCCTATTGTTGCGGTAGTGTTCCTAATGTTGCGGTATCCCATATGATTTCAATGGGATACCGCAACAATAGCAACAAATACTGCAACATTAGGAACACAATGTTCTTTCAGATTGAAACGAATAAAATGCATATAACAACCTCAATGTGGCAATATTTCGTTATTTTCCCGTAGATAAACGATAGGTTTTATTATTTTCAATTCAATCCATGTAAAAAGTTTGCTTGGGGCGGTAGAATTGTGTTTTAAACATGAATCCAATGCTTAACTCCTCCATGATCGGATCAATTACCCTATTTAAAGTCAATAAAATGTTTAAATAAGTGGTAAGCCTAAGGACTGTAGATCCAAGAGCTCTAGTGGGCTAGGTATGTACAGCACGATGAGAAGAATAGGAATGTAGGTCATCCCGAAAAAAAAAAACGCAGGTCAGATTACCGTAAATCAGTGGATGAGTTCAACACTATTGTTTCTGTATTTGCATTTAGGGGAGTTTTCTCAACTCAGAACTTGACAGTTCTCTCACGAGTTGTATTTCAAACTTTAGTCAAACTGGAGCCTTAATATTTCAAGAACGGTTAAGCACGCTGTAATGATACTTATGTACCTCGTCACCTCGTCACTTCATGCAACTACATTAGTGGTCTCTCGTAGAGACGAACCAGCCAAGGGCTGAAAGTCTCTTTAATAAAGACAAATCAATCAATCAATCAATTAGTGGTCTCAAAGTGTTACAACAAATAATGCTTAGTTTGCAAAACCCGGTTATCTGGCTGGAGGGACATAAGAGCCTAAACTGCCCCGCACAATGCATACATTTGCGTGTGCGTGACAGTAGTCATTTCCCATGGGAAAACTGTCAAAAAAAACGCAAACCTCCCTTTTTTAATACATCCAAGGTATTATGCTACAGGTCGGACTCGATTATCCGGAGTCGGGTTCTGGCACTTCCCAAAATAATATCTCGCAAACGGAATACTGTATAAAGCTGAAATTTCGACTGATCAATAAGAGCGATTCCAAGCAACAGCATCAAAATTAAGGAATTTTTTCAATTCATGATTTTCTATTGAACTGAAACTTTGCACAGTTTTTCAGTTCCATCTAAATCGCCATTTTCCGATACCAAATTTTTATTTTGAATCACGACTAACTTTTCAAAAGGGTGTATGTGAAAATGGTTCAAAAATGTTCAAAAATCTGCAAAGCCAAAATGGTTCGTTCGATTGATATGAATTTTTCAGCAAAGTTAGATAACTAAATGGTGATTCCTAAGAAAATATACTCTGTGAAAAAACATCTTTTTTAACATTAAAAAATATCATTTTTGTCACTAAAACTCAAATATCTCAAAACCCTATCTTTTTACCAACGTATTTTTTTTAGGGAAGACGGTCCATTGTATTAGCAATCTACCATAAAAATTTGGTGATGGTAAACTAATAAACAAAAAAGTTATAACATTTAAAACATTTCACAATTTTCACATTTGGTAAATATTTTTTTCTGTGTAAATTATTTCGGTCAGAAATCGCAGTTTGATGCTGATTTTATTGTTCAGCAAAATTAGATAACTAAATGGTGATTCCTAAAAAAATATACACTGTGAAAAAAAAATCTTTTTTTAACATTAAAAAATATCATTTTTGTTACAAAAACTCAAATATCTCAAAACCCTATCTTTTTACCAACGTAATTTTTAAGGGGAAAACGGTCCATTGTATTAGCAATCTACCATAAAAATTTGGTGATGATAAACTAATGAACAAAAAAGTTATGACAATTCAAACATTTCACAATTTTCAAATTAGTAATAAATTTTTTTTAGTGTAAATTATTTCGGCCGGAAATCGCAGTTTGATGCTGATTTTATTGTTAATGGCATTGCGTGAGAAAAACAAGCTGTTTTTTATTATGTTTTATGTATATTATATGTACAGTAATGTTCCGATTTTATCACGCCCTCCGCGCATTAGTCGTTTATTCATTAATTTGCTGTTACATTTGAGGACAAGTGTTTTCCCTCTTCTTCAAGATAAATGTTGAAAGCGTGTTTTGCAACGTTAAAAATTTTGAAATGGGTATAGATGTTGAAGTATATTTCAAAGCATTTTTGAAAAGGGGCGTGATTAAATTGTTTAAACAGATGTCGCTGATGGTACGGTGGCATGACTCTCTGCACTTAGCACTTCTGGCAATTTCTCAGTTGTTGTCGTTTTCGAACTTCCTGCGCCCTGCTTTACCGATGATATACAGATGGCTCGTTTGTCAAAGTCTAGACGGCAGGACGTGCAAATGCGTAAATTTGTATTCAATTTGGGCATAACCAGTCTCTTTCAATTTATCTATGGTGCTTTCGGTGAGATATCGAAACTCTTTCGAACATTTTTTTTTCATCAACTGGTCTACAAGAGAGCGTTGAGTTGAAGACCTTTGAGAAAGCGACTATTCATGTTGTTCGTTAGATTATAATAAACAAAATCATTTATTAGTTTTAACTGACTAGTTTAGTGTTGTTTGCTTAGCTGAAGAAAAAAATTACTATAAAATTTTTAATATCCATAGCGGAAGTATTTTTTTTTTGCTTTTTCGTGTGCATTGTCATGGTATGTATACAGACAAACAAACGTAACACTGACGAAATTTTCATTGACCACGCCTTTAACGATCATTTTGAATCTTGGTTGTGGCTTTCATAAGCAGAAGAGTGCCCATCGTTTTTCTTTACGTTTGACGTTTCACATAAGCGCCTTCTGATGACGATATTGCACAACGCAGTGTTTCGTGAAACATTTCCACCAGGTGGTGGTAGTGTGAACTGGGCGATGGATTTTCACGAAAATTGTTCTAGGCGTTTCGTCTGTTTGTCTGTGGTATGTACCTCTCATGCATTTGTTGTTGTTGAAGTTACTCGCATTCTTCCGATCATAAAGTCTGTTCTCTAAGAGGTATTTTTTTTTTTTTGCAGCTCAACTAGACGTATACGCGTATATATAAAACTTTTATTATGCAGCTTTCGTCTTAAAAATAAGTTTAATTCCATTTTTCTTATGATCAACAGCTTTTCAACACTATCAAGGGATTTTTTCACCAGTCACGTACAATAAAAAGTATGACACTCTCAACATTTTTGATCACAACACTGGATCACGTCTAAGTTTCAAATAGATACTATAGTAATTATGAATAAACAAACAAAAATATCATGAAAACAACTTGTTTTATTCAGGCGGTAGCCTCTACAATAAAATCAGCATCAAAATATAATTCTCGAAATAATTTACACAGAAAAAAAATTTTTTTTTGTTACTAAATGTAAAAATTGTGAAATGTTTGAAATGTCATAACTTTTTTGTTTATCAGTTTACCATCACCAAAATTTTATGGTAGATAGCTGATATAATGGGCCATTTTCCCTAAAAAATTGACGTTGGTAAAAAGATAGGGTTTTGAGATATTTGAGTTTTTGTGACAAAGATCATAATTTTTTAAAGTAAAAAAAGAAATTTTTTACGGTGTATATTTTCTAAGGAATCATCATTTAGTTATCGAACTTTGCTGAAAAATTCATAACAATCGAACAATCCATTTTTGCTGTACAGCTTTTAGAATATTTTTGAACTATTTTCGCATACACCCTTTTGAAAAGTTAGTCGTGAGTGAATATGAAGGTTTGATATCGAAAAATGGCGATTTAGATGAAATTGAAAAACTGTGCAAAGTTTCAGATATTTTTGAAATGGTCGCTCAGGATCGACTGACATGACTCCGTGGAATCCCTCATAATCAAAGTTGGCTTGACAAAATATCAAAATTTCAGCTTTATAGATCATTCCGTTCCCCAGATAGACATTTGAGAAGCATCCGAACCTGACTCCGGATTAGTCAGACCTGACCAAGTCCGACCTGTATACTAATAGTTTCTCGTTGCGAATAAAAATACAAATACTATTTAACTAAGTGTTAACTCCATTGCGATCTTCATTTTGCAACTTCCAGAACCAGTCGACTTTTCACGCAACGAGTCTACGAACGGAACATCGGGATCTAATGGCCCGAATGCAACCAACCAATCAAACTCCTCCGGAGCCACCACCAACCGACTAAGCTCCGGCGCTGGCGGGGAAAAGGCATTCTCAGCCTACAATAGCAATAGCAACAGCAGCAACAATAACAATCACCTCCACCTACACCCACACGGAGGAAAATCCGGGAAACCCCTTCCGATAGGAAGCGGTGGTCCGGCACCACCACAGATGGGAGGTATCCTGAAGGGGCTGCACGCGTCGGCCAACTCATCGTTCAGCTTGGTACGACGGCCCCCGATGAATGATGGCGAGCTGCTCAGCGATGACGACGATGACTACGGTAACGATTCGGATGATGACTGCAGCGACGTGGACATAGTCGGAGACGAGAAAGGCTACATGACGTAGGCCGGCCAACAGTCAATTTAGTATCGTAAATGAGAGTGTAATTATCTAGTCTCCCAGGTTGACGTTTGTTTCATAGTTTTCCTTCTTGAATCACCGCAGTGTACAGTGCAAAACGAAAATTAGTAATAAATGCAGTGCTTTCTTGTTTTTTGGAATCTCGTCAGTGATTTTTGGAGAATACATATTTCAAATCAAAACGATACATGAATAAAATTTCTTCGGCGGGAGAAAATATCATTTCTTGAAAACTAAGAAAAAAAAATATGTTTTCGAAAAAGAAGAAAGCACTGTCAACCATTCCTTTCAGATCTAATGTTTATTGACTGTTCCAGAAATTATAAGCACACCTATGCATTAGGGTGGGGCTAATTTCAAAAAATCTCTCCGATATATGATTTCCCAAGTGGAAAGTGATCTACTAGTCGAAATAAGTCAGCTGTACAAAAATGAGCGATTTCGGTTGATATTTGGGGGTGGCACAAAGGGTTCAAGTGAAATTTTTGCTAGAACAAACTTTCAAAAATCATTTCAAATTTAATTTTCAAACTTATTTTTTCTAGACTAAATCGGTGATTCTAGAACCCAATTGGGCCAAATTTGTGCTCAAAATTGCGATATCTCCACTGGTTTCCGAGATATTTAAAAAAATGTCATATTTTGGTACCTAACCCAAAAAATACTGAAAAACGACATTTTTTCAAATATCTCAGAAACCAGTAGAGATATCGCAATTTTGAGCACAAATTTGGTCCAATTGGGTTCTAGAATCACCGATTTAGTCTAGAAAAAATAAGTTTGAAAATTAAATTTGAAATTATTTTTGAAAGTTTGTTCTAGCAAAAATTTCACTTGAACCCTTTGCGCCACCCCCAAATATCAACCGAAATCGCACATTTTTGTACAGCTGACTTATTTCGACTAGTAGATCACTTTCCACTTGGGAAATCATATATCGGAGAGATTTTTTGAAATTAGCCCCACCCTACTATGCATTGTAAGAAACCTTGGGTTTAACAAAAAAAAACTGTTGTATATAGACTGTTTCAGAAATTATAAATACACTTTGTTTATTAAATTAAATGAACTGTTGTAATGATTTTTACCAACTTGTTTCAGAGTATAGCATATTGTACTCCATATTTTTATATTTCCTTTCAATTGTCTTGATATTTTAAAGAACAGTCGAGTTCTCTAACAAATAACTTAATTTTTCAAATTTGCCTTTGCACAAAGGTGTTTTTTAATGATTTCAACATTACTTATCACTAAATACCAAAACTTATCTAAATTTTTATCACATTCGCTTTCTCAACAAGTTGTCTATGTAATGTCTTGATCAAAATTTGGGAAAAAATCGATAAAGGCATTCCCACAACATTTTTTCGGAGATCAAGTTTCTTATTTTTTAAGGTTTTCTACGGAACATAAGAACTACCACACAGTTTCTTAGCTTTCCTGAACGCATGTAATCTAAACAAACTTATTTTTTCAGCTCATTCGATCCTTAAGATGGCAAAGCATGTCATACCATAAAAACGAATGCAGTAAGCAGTAATTAAGACATTTGTTTGCTTAACGTTTGTTGCTACTGGTGTTGTTGAGAAATTTGAAACAAAAGATGTTGTATTGAAAAGGCCCGTAATGGTGGTTCTTGATCAAATATTCCAGTAAAAAATACTCTTAACAATCGAGAAATATCTTTTATTATCGATACAGCAATTTTCATTGTGTTTGGAAATTAAATATTTTATCTGTGAGATTTTTTTCTTTTCTACTGTGCTACATTTTTTGACCACTTTGTGCAACTTCAAATTTTAATCATCTAGTTTACAGAGCCCTATTTTTTAACTTTTACTAGAAACATCAACAAAATTGGTATTATTTGCTTCGTTAGCATGTTTACTGTTAGAGCTAGATGAAACTTTTTTGGATATTATGCACAAATTGAAATGGCAGTTGATCGTTAGTGTATTTATAATTTCTGAAACAGTCTATAATTCCGGTGGAATCGTAGCAGAGTAAAACAACGTGATTCACCTTTGCTTTGTTGCACACGAATGACTTTTTTTTTTACACAAAAGATACGGTGGAAGTGGTCAATTATATTGATGTTCTCCAGAGAGGTAGTACACTGAATACATTATAATGCGAACTTTATAACATTTAACTTTTTATAATAGGTGTTGGGTCACTATGCGGTCTTCGACAAAGTTGTTTGGCTGAAGTCACTGATACCTGAACTAACATGCCTTTCATTTTGGAATGTCCAAGCATTATCTTTCAAAAGAATCTGAAAGTTGTCATAAATTCCTTCTTGTAATAACACCACGTCTCCACTAGACAGAAATGTCTTGCCATTTTGCTGCCAGAAAGAGAAATCGTAGCAGAAATGATCAACACCGCTGCTTTCCATTCAAACAGCGAGAGAACATTTCTGTCATGACACATCTGTCCAGCAAAATGGCAAGACATTTCTGTCTAGTGGAGACGTCGGGTAATGAATAATGTATTAACGATGTACCTACTTATATACGGCCAACACATTTCCTTTTCATATTGATTACTGCACTGCTCGACAAAATTTCACAAAATTTTGTGTTATGGGATGAGAAAAAACCCAAATTAATCCACCTAGAGGTGATAGTGCCTTTCTCGTCGTATATGTTCTCACGATCTTTCCGTCGACGTAAGTCAAAGTGTTCCTGAATCCTGATATTTTTTAAGAAAAGCAAGCATTTTATCAAAGTCATCATTGAATTGACTTAAAACTTATTGATGGCACATACTCCGACGTTATGTTCAGCGTAAAAGCAGAGCTGAATAATATCAGATTTCTCAGTTGACTGCTTGAGTACCTTCACTAACATTGGGAGCTGATCAATATCAAGACGATACTAACAAGCTAAGATATAACTTTTTACACATTCACAGATCACTTTGCGGTCTTCGATAAAGTTTTTTTTTTGCACATTCTAGGTTATATTTTATTGACCCTTAAAAACAAGAACGTAGTGAGTATAGTGAGACGTCTGTTTGTATGTGGGTTTAATATGTCAAGATTTTGTTCTCTTACACATATTTATCGCTTGCATTGATTTTATTTACTTTCGTAGTTCCGGCGAAGCATCAAACGCTGGTTGTGCAACCCTACCAGTAGTCTCTAATGTGGTATGAGCCTATTTTCTAGTTAACCGTTCCTCAGGTTATTAAAAAAGCCGTGATGTGATATGTCGCATGGTATATTTGGTTACTTTCCGGAACAGGTTCCGGAGCACCATCAGGTCTCCCAAATATAGTCTGAGGCAATATCATTGCTAACGTACATCAGGTTACCTAAAAAAACACGATTTGATTTATCTTATGCATGGGTATAAATCACTTTTACATTTGACCACTTCCTGTGGGACACCCAGAACTAGTTTCGGGACACTACCGGTTGTCTAAAATATGGTCTGAGGCTATGTTCTTACGAATCGATCATCGTGTTATCAAAAAAGGGTCTCCAGTTGGCATAGTGGTTAAGGCTATGAATCGCCAATCCGGAAACGGCGGGTTTGATTCCCGTTCCGGTCGGGAACATTTTCTCGACTTCCTGAGCATAGTGTATCATTGAACTTGCCTCACAACATACACATTCATGCAATGGCGGGCAAAGAAAACCCTTCATTTATTAACTGTGGAAGTGCTCTAAAGAACACTAAGTAGAAGAGAGGCAGGCCAAGTTCCAATGCGAACGTCGAGCTATAAAGAAGAAGAAGAAGTTATCAAAAAAGCTGCTATTTGATGTACTGTCAAACCCCGCGTATTCATCACTCTTTAATAAGACACTTTTTAACTTGTACCCCGCTCATTCGAAATTTGTGAAATACACTGTAAATACGAATGAAACGATATTGTGATGTTACTTACACACCCGCAGCGGCTCCTCGTGCAGCTGCTACTTCCGAAAGTTCTAATTTGGTGCGTTCCGACACCTGATCCGTTTGGTGATCAACCGCAGTGAACCTCGTAAAAATGAACCACCACAATATCTATAAGATTTGTGTTCAAAAACAAATCACACAATCTAAATAAAACTAAAATAGAGTTAGTTTATCGAATTGAAAGTTTACACAGGTAATTTGACAGCAATCATTGCCGAATCAGCGTGGTTTTATGGTACGACACGCATGGATTTGATTCAATTTCACATTTACAACTTTCGGTTCACATTTTACCACTTACCGATTGTCCCTGATGTGGTCTTAGACTAGTTTCATGCAAATTATTAATTAGTTCTCCTACAAAGTCGCAAATTTATGTAATGCATGTATGGGTTTGGTTCATTCGTGCATTTCGCCAGTTCCGGCGAGGCACTCGAATCTGGTTCCGGAACACTACTGACCTGAGACTATTTTCTTGCTGACCGTTCTTCGCGTTATCGAAGAAGCCGTTATTTAGTGTGCTGCGTGTATGCGTTTGATTTTTTTTCTACATTTGACCACTTCCGTCGGGGCACCTGGAACCGGTTTCGGCACACTATTGGTTTTCCAAAGTATGGTCTATGATTTTTTTTTGTTAACCGTTCATCAACTTACCTAAAAAGTCATTAAATGTGTTTCGAATTTATGGGTTTGGTTCTCCTTTACATTTGACCACTTCCGATGGAGCAACCGTAATCGGTTGCGGAACACTACCGGTTGTCCCCAATATGGCCGGAAACTTTTTTTCTGTTAAATCAAGATGCCTTAAAATCCGCGATTTGATGTGTCGCTTGCATGGGTTTGGTTCCCTTTTATATTTGGTCATTTCCGGCGGGACACCCGGAACCGGTTCTGGATCACAACCGATTCAGATATGTTCTGAAAATATTTTCCTGCTTACTGTTCATCAGGATATAAAAAAATCCACGATTTGATACTTGATTTGATATGTCCCTTGCATGGGTTTAATTAACTTTTATACTATGCCACCTCCGGCGGAACATCTGGAACCGGTTCCGATATGGTCTGAGAATGCTTTCCTGCTTACTGTTCATCAGGTTATTTAAAAAGCTGT
Source organism: Aedes albopictus (assembly GCF_035046485.1). Lineage (NCBI taxonomy): Eukaryota > Metazoa > Arthropoda > Insecta > Diptera > Culicidae > Aedes > Aedes albopictus. The sequence goes on along the minus strand of NC_085137.1, from coordinate 48,884,878 downwards.
GGTTTGATATGTCACATGCATGGTTTTATTTCAATTTTATATTTGGCCACTTCCGACGGAACACCCGGAACCGGTTCCGGGACACAACCGGTTCAGATATGGTCGGAGAATATTATCCTGCTTACTGTTCATCAGGATATCAAAAAAGACACTATTTGATATGTCGCATGCATGGGTTTGGTTAACTTTAATACTTGGCCACTTCCGGCGGGACATTTGCAACCGGTTCCGGAACACTACCGGTTCCGATATGGTCTGAGAATGTTTTCCTGCTTACTGTTCACCACGTTATCGAAAAAGCCGCGGTTTGATATGTCGCATGCATGGGATTAGTTCACTTTTATGTTTGGTCACTTCCGGCGGGACACCCGGAACCGGTTCCGGGACACAACCGGTTCAGATATGGTCTGATACTATTTTTCTGCTTACCATTCATCAAGTTATCGAAAATGCCGTAGTTTGATGTGCCGCATGGATGGGTTTGTTGCGTTTTCATATCTGGCCCCTTCCTGGGGTACCGGTCCGGAACACCTTAATGGCCATAACTCCGGAACGGCTGGACCGATCTGATCTATTTTCAATAGGAAACAATGGGACCAGATTCCGCGTCGAATGAACCGTCGGTCAATAAAATCGGTTGAGGTTTACTGCCAAAAAGTGATGTGAGTTTTTTGTACACACACATACACACACACACATACACACACACACACATACACACACACACACATACACACACACAGACATCACCTCAATTCGTCGAGCTGAGTCGATTGGTATATAAGACTTGACCCCTCCGGAGGCTCTATCAAATTTTCGTTTTTGGAGTGAACATATAGCCTTTCGGTACACCTTGGTGTACGAGAAAGGCAAAAAGTAACAGGGGTTTGGGACCCTAGAAGTGTCATAGTGAAAGTATTTTTGAAAAATATTGGACCGGGCCTTCACAGTTCAAAACCGAAGTTTGTATGGAGAACTTGGGGTGTTCAATTGATATGTGCATTAGAACGTGTCGTGCATATTTTTGGACGTTTTCGGTATTTGGGTTAGTTTCGTTATTGCCTAACGCCTAAATATATGCACAGCGCGTTCTAATGCACATATCAATTGAACACCCCAACTTCGGTTTTGAACTGTGAAGGCCTGGTCCAATATTTTTCAAAAATTCTTTCACTATGACACTTCTAGGGTCCCAAACCCCTGTTATTTTTTTCTCATCCCATAACAAAATTTAGTGTTGAACGGTGTTATGGGTGTTAGATCTGAAAGGAATGGTATAATTGTACAAAAACAATTGTTGGATATTTTGTCAACTTTACTAAATTAAGGATTGTAAATCTGCACCTAGACGAGTTTGGCGGTGTATCGCATGGAAACATTTATATGTATAGAGATCTGATCTGAAAATTCTAAAATAAACCGGTCAACTTAGAGCCAATTTAATACACTAATTATTCATTACTCGGCAGCTTTGTGTAATTACCAACCACAAAAGCGGATAAATTGGCCAATTTATTAACTCTAACCGGCAGTGTTGTATAGGTGTAGCTGTACAGCGACGCATCTATCTACGATGATGATGACACATCTCCATGGAAAATCTGTCCTCCCACACCCTCGTACATACATGTTAGGTACCTAATGCGTTTATACGATGGAAATGCTGGTCCCTTCTGATTTTCCGCACTACAACTACCATAAATGCCACCCAACCGGATCGATGCGAGGCGGAGCCTCAGGATTCACTGACGTATGTGTATGTTGGTCTCTATGTGACTTCGCCTATGTACGTTTCCCGAACAGACGCCCACCAACACCAGCACGGAAAGTCCTGCAGTATCTGTCCTTGGTATATAGAGTCAGGATAACGGTAAGGATACTGGGATAAAAAAAAAACATTCCAAAGAGGATTAATATGCCGTATACTTTTTTATGTCGAGTCGTTTGACGGGGTAGGGAATGGGGGAACATCAGCACACGACCGTTTACCAAGCAATCAGTGTCGTCAAGTCATGTTATTCTGATTTCCACCCGACCATACGCCGTTCACATCGTCTTTGTCGGTCCTGCGTATCCTGTCCTGACTGTTCGTCCGTGGGGACACGATGTTGCTCATTAGGTCCAATTATGCTTGATGAAGATATGGCAGGTTGGATCGATGATGAGCGCAGTTGCGGAGAACAGAGGTTTGCATCGTTGAAGCTGTTTTGGTATCAATCATGGTATGACTCGAGGTATGACTAACAAGAGAGATTGGTAACTTGCTCTGAATATTTTTGCTATAATTGTTTTAATACAAAAAGCAAATCTGTGCAATGCAGCTGCATATAACTTAACTTCAGTCATATTTTTATGAACTAATAGTCATATTGTCTTAGTCAATCGAATGAAAGTATTGGTTCTCTGTTAAGGTGTCCGGCAATTTGGCCGAATGCCATTTGGCCGCATGCCGTTTGGCCGAATTATTATCAAAAAAATTTGGAGGCGTGGGCAAACTCTGGATAACATTCTAGCTGTCAATATGATCATCAGAAATATTTCCTTCTTTCAATCATAGGCAATTCTTTCTAGTTTTAGCATTAAGGTATTAGTTGGCGATGAAACTGAGAATATTTTTGTTAGTGATTTTTCCTTTTTTGGAATTTTGGATCATAGGCTGTTCTTTCGAGTTATACATACTGATATAGAAAACAGAGGCATGATCACTTAAGTTCATCAAATCTTTTTCGGCCAAACGGCATTCGGCCAAACGACCCTTTCGGCCAAACGATCCTTTCGGCCAAACTACCCTTTCGGCCAAATGGCGTTCGGCCAAATGACCCGGAACCCTCTGTTAAGTCTGCTTCTACAGAACGAAATGCTCATTTTTTTGTGGTTTGATAAGGAGAGTTTAGAAAGCAAGTTTTTCTGAATGTTTATTAGGCCGTCCCTAATTTTGCCAAAATTGTAAATACATATTAGAAGTTCGTTGTCGTAAAATGATCGTTTTGCTAAGAAATGATCGTGTCAAAATTTGAAGTCCATATCTGAAGACTAAGTGGCCCCTCAAAAGGCCTAAAGTTATCAAAAAATGTATGTCTAGTCTAGTCTAGTCTAGTCTACATACACAGCCATTCATTGAAAGAATCCTGGAAAATGTTAGAATCGACTAATTCTACCATTTTTCTTGTCATTATTAATGCTTGCATCGGAAATGTATTACAAGCATTAAAGCGGCCAGGCCTACTGTGCAGCGTTATTGGGTTTACATGTACATTGCAATAAAGCCATTGAGTGGGGACATCTCGTACCAACCGCTCAGCTTTTTAGAAAGCAAAGTATGTGAAAATCGATGTAAAGTATGTGATTAAATACAACATGTTTTTTTTACGAAAAAATACCCTATTCTACTAAAATTGATAGGGCCAAAAGGGTGCTCACAATTGGCTTCTTTAAAGGTGTTGAGATAATTTGATATTCTGAATCTGCATGTCAAACTGAGCCGAAATCCAAATTTTCATGAATTTCGGAGCCCGGGAACCTATTTAAAAATCAATTTGAAGTTTGTATGGGAGCGATTTGTCGAATCACCCTTTGTCGCAGTTTGTACTGGGCAGAGCTGTCAAACAGTTGCCCAGCTGTCAAAAGGTGATTTAAAAAAAATCTTTGAAATTGATTTTAGGTACCAAAATAAGGTTCTAAAAATCTGAAAAAAATCATAGTAGCTCAGAAAAAGGTGCTCTTTCGTATAAAATCGATAAATCAATATATTTTTCTTAATTTCAAAACCCAATTGCGATATCTCCACTCGTCTTTTTAGTTATTAAGGTGAAACATTAAGAAATCCCATTGCACTTTTGCATACAAACTTGAGAAGCACAAATCTGACGAACGAAGCATCGAACTAAGCCGCACTTGTTAATCGTGGCTTTGCTCACTTGAAAGAAGAGGCAGCTTTTCCAAATCGAGCGCATTTGTTTACGAATTTTTAAGATTGGTGCTTTTGACAACGTGAGTAGGGGTTCAAGCCGGCCATTGTGGCAGCTATATTTGGATTCTCTGAAGTTTCTCCTTAAGCAAAATAGGGTAAGTTTCCTTCGGAATTGAAAAAATTGTCAAAAATGCTGATTTTTCGTTTGTTTTTTAGTCAATTACTCAAGAACGAGTAGAGATATTACAATTCTAAGCACATTTTTTGCCCTTTAGGGTCCTAAAATCATTGGTTTTAGTAGAATAGCGTATTTGTTTTTGACAAAAATATGTTTTTTTGTCCCATACACTTTTTGATTTCTTAGCTTAAACGTCATTTTCCAATAACGAACTCATAACATTTCCATTTTTTGCAAAATATGGGACGGCCTACCTTTGAGAACCCCCAACACCACCACCACCTGAGAGAACAATTTTTTTTTTACTTAATCGTTTATTAAAGGCTCATGCGCCATCGGGCATAACGGAGCCGAATTCAATTTGAAACATTTTTACAATTTCATGTTTGTGTCTTATTTACTAGGTTAGCCTTGGGGAACCGTAAAACTCGAGGTTTGGTCGAGGTTAGGGGGAACAATAGTTTTTAAGGAAGGGATGGGATAATGGGGCTTTTCGTTAACTCTCTGCAGCATGTGGTTGAGAGAACCATGAAACCCCCTTAAACGCCCCCTGAAACCCTTGAGAACCCTGACGCGCCTCTGCAATCTCCTTTTGCTTTTCCCGATAATCGCCTCCTGGCCGCCGTTGCTGCAGTTACCGTTAAAATTACATTGTCTTATACAAAATATTTGTTTTGAATAAAAACGGTACATACATTGAAAGTGTATATATTGTGCGTTGCATGACAAACGCATTTATGGCGACTACTTTTCCAGGTCTTGAAAAATGGTTGAAATTCAATCGCGGTGCAAATACCACGTGTAGTCGCAGCAGTCATCACATCACCCGGCCACGTGGTGAACTTTTTTCATGAAATATCAAAGAACTCTATGATGGAAAATTTGCAAACCAGGTCTGTTGCCTCAGGCGACTATCTCGCGCGTATCTTTGACTGCGACTAAAAGTAGTCGCCAAAGTAGATTTTATTTTGATTCTTATAATAAATATCCTACTAAAAAGGGTTTTAGTACCGTTGTATCTGTCGTTTAATTTTGTAGATTTATTTAAGTCAATTGAACATACAATTTGATTTTAATTATAGACAACTGAAAATCACTAGATTTTTTTTCACTCTGGAATTAATACTCTGGAACAGTCTGCAAAAAAAATCATCAGAATGGCATTCCCCCTCCGTTATTATTATTGATCCAAACAGGTCTCCTAAAGCAAGACTTCACACTGTACGCAAGTCATTGATTATTTTACAGAGATTGTATCAACGTATTTAAATACCAAGGTAATATACTCTAACTATTATTTATTTATCAGTGAGAAAAGAAAAAAAAAAAAGCAAAAAAATGTTATGAAATTCGTGCAGATTTGTACTATTTAGCAAACATTTTTGAGAAATTAAACTCTCACATCATAGAAGCAATTCCAAAATGCATCTCACTAGATAAAAAGTGACTTCCATGAAATAAATCAGAAAATAGGGGCCGTACACAAACTACGTCACGCTATTAGGGGGAGAGGGAGTTGTAAGATTTTGATTCTGATACACTTAACACGTCTGCTTTAGTTGCTGGTTGCGAAGGAAGAGAGAAAGGAATGTATACGAATGAATGACGTTACCACATCGCCTACTAGATTGCATTAGCTCCAATGTTTACTGAAGGTACAGCAAACATGAACAAGGTACAGCAAATATAATTTTATTGTGATCGTCAACCATGACGTCAGACAATCCTCAACATACTCCCCCGCCAATAGATTATTTCAACGAAGGCCATTGACGGTTGAGAACCCTTATTCGTTATCAGCAAATGATAACCATTCCAAGAATTTTATGGGCCTATCTCGTGGAAAATGCGTGGAAAATTCAGGCAAGGAATCGCTCAAGAAATAATAAAGCGTTGCTTTATTCCGGATCCTAGAACGGAGCTGAAACGAAATGTGAAATCAAATGGGGCTTGCTGTATTAAATTTCTTGACCATTCCTGTCACGGAAAAATAATACACTGAACGAAAATTATTTGAGCGATTCCGTTTGAAGTGCGTACCTCGCATAACAAGGCACTGTTGATTAACCTTTCAAATGAATCCCTATACACAAACAATCACCCGTTCATCAGTGTTGTTCAAATATTACAACTGATATAATGTGTTCATTCCATGGTTCATTCCTATCCTTATTTGTCACTGGACTTTCATATACATTGGAGTTATTTAATGTCGTACACCTACGTCTATCTAAGGATCCAGCACATTGCCGGCAGTACATAATACCTTGGGTGTGTCCAAATGTAGCGTATGTGGTGATACAATGCGACTAATCAAGGCATGAATTGATAGAATGTCCCTGAAATCTACCATCTTTATTTCAGATCAATGTCAACATCTCATCTTAGCTGGATTAAGTGGACTGTATTGCAAGCAACCCGATTGTTAGTTTATTTCACATATTCCCGCAAATGCCGGTGATTGGGCACCTCCTCCTGTCGCTCTCCTTAATGACCAGTGGTTGTTTTGAAGGATAGCTGAGGCAACTCGGATTATATCAGCATGATGATCATGTATAACACCCTCTGCATCTGATTGACCTCAACTTGTATTCAAAGTGTCTTCGTCTTGGCGTCTAAAACTCGGCCGTCACTCCATCCCTCAGCTCAATGTTTGGAAGCCGATTTGATAAGTGAACCACTCAGCAGTCCCTCTTCTCTTTCGTTAGTTCTGTTTCAATTACAAAGTGTGCCCATGTTCCATCGTCGCATGGTTCACGAAGGAATACAAAGAAGACACTCCAATACAGACAAGCTGCGGCGATGCGCATACATCACCAAGTGTAACACCCTCTGATGCTCTCTTCGCTGTATTGGAACAACTGTGAATATGCGTTATCTTATCATTATTCAACGCACTTTCGCTTCAATTGTATTTATGATGATGCAGGTTGTGTTGTCATAACAATCAAGATGCCAATTGCGTTCTCGTATTCAACCAGGCAAGAGAATGAATAGCATTTCGGGAAGCGTTCCCGAGCACATCGCTTCACGATTTGTTACATTCATCGAGTGTAGCACAAGCTGAGTTTAGACCACTCAGTGATTCATGATAAAATTCCAAACTCTGACTCAGCTCGTGGCACATCGTCGTGTCCGAAGTACGCACCTCAACATCAGCAACAACCATCCGCTGCTGAGTGTCTCCTAACACAAATAGTAATGTGAACGAACAACCACTGCACAACTGCAGCATACCAAAACAGGCCTTGGGTGGCCATCATGCTGTTGAAAACTTCACGAGACCCTCACATTAGATGATAGGCTGCCAATTACTCGACTGATCCACCCTTACACATATGTACCATTGCACCCTCTCTGACGACCTCGACAATGCCCGATGATACACCTCTGTAAACACGTACCTCTGGTAGTTGTTGCATCTACCCAAATGTGCCACCACAAATGGACGTCAACACTGTAACAGCAGTGGAACCACAACAAATACACAAGGCTATGGGAGTGCTATCTGTTCCTTATCGCATTGAACCGCTTTGGTTGCTCAAGCGATCCATTTATGCTAACAGGACTTCCATTTGACCGATCCGTAATTGGTTTCGTAAGTTTGAAAAATGGTCAAAAACTGTCTGCCCTTCTGATGAACTCCTCTAATCATAACGGCCCTAACTTCACGTTCGAGCCAACGAAAAAACATACTCCACTCTTGTATTGCACACACAACTCCTCCATGCACAATCATGGGTGTTAAATTTGGTCTGTCATCATCCTGTCTCAACTCTGTCAATTAGAAGAAAGTCCCTGTTCTCAGATTGCTCAACACTACCAGGAGATTACAAGTAATTGAATGCCGACCCTCACACTCGATGGCAAACCGTACTTACGCGGAGCACACTGCTAAATGGAACAAAGTAGGCCTCTCAGTGAAGCCTCCGACAGCCGTCCAAACATGTGCTGCCTGACTCCTGCGTGAGGTCTTACGGGGATATCAAACTGTAAATGTCTTTACTCCAACCCGTATGTTGGGCAACGAAAATCTTTCCTGATTCAAGGTTATCAACCCAACCCGTGTGTTCAATGTCCATAAAAGATGATCAGGATGTTATTGTCAACCCATGCGTTGATTTGGCACAACGATGCATGTGTCGTTAACACTTGCATCTAACACAATCATTAGAGATCCCACGATTGTATCGCTCTCGCTAGACAACATAACCCTCGTGTCGCTCCACCATTCAATCCCAAAACTGAAGAACATTGTCCGAACTCAACTGACCCACGTGCTAATTGCATCCAACCCAGGCGTTGGATGCAGAAATCCAGAAAAGGTGATCCAAAAGCCAACCTCAACCCATGCGTTGATTTGGCATAACGACCCACGTGTCGTTTATAATTTCATCCAACCCAGGTGTTGGGATATTCCAAATGCATAACGACCCACGTGTCGTTTTCAAATTCATCCAACCCAAGCGTTGGGATATTCCGAATGTATTACTCACGATCCTTGCGTCGTTTCACCATTCAATTGCGGTTCGACCCATGCGTCGATTGTACTCAACCCGAGTGTTGAATACTTAGATCAACCCACGTGTTGATCTGCCATTACGACCCGTGTGTCGTTTTAATGATAGCTCCAAGAAGAAAGTTATCTGCGTATATGTTTTCGACCTAAGTATCGCATGTATCCAACTCTGGTGTTAGATAGCTAAGGTTTCCACAGGCTCTGGGAAAATTAAGAAACAAATTACCTCTACGATAAATTTCCAATCCGGCTCGAAGGACCAAATGTAAGATTTTGATTCTGATACACTTAACACGTCTGCTTTAGTTGCTGGTTGCGAAGGAAGAGAGAAAGGAATGTATACGAATGAATGACGTTACCACATCGCCTACTAGATTGCATTAGCTCCAATGTTTACTGAAGGTACAGCAAACATGAACAAGGTACAGCAAATATAATTTTATTGTGATCGTCAACCATGACGTCAGACAATCCTCAACAGGAGTTTTGCAGAACGTGACGACTCATACAAAAATATTGACGTCCCATACAAAAAATGTGACATAGAGGGGAGGGGGGTGGGTTGGAAAAGGTCGATTTTTGCGTGACATAATTTGTGTATCACCCCACATCGCCATTTGAAAATCAGTGACAAAAAAATGTTTAATTGGGTAAATGTGTCTGCTTAGAGAACTCCGGAAAAAACTTTCGCAACAGGTTCTAAACATAGGGTAAGAAATCAAAATTTGAACTAGTCAAAATGTAATCTTAATTTGAACTATTTTGAAATTCATTTAAATGACGTACTTTTTGGGCACATATTGTCCCGAAAAAGACGTTAAACAGCTTTTCGTAATATAATCTGATAACATAAACTTGAAAAGCATTGAAAAAAGCGTTTTTGTCATCGAAAATAAGCAATTGGAAAATCACTGTTATTTTCACCAATTTCCCCCAGAGAATGTACATTTTCGGTGCACCCTTACAGGTCATGCATTGCATAACACGCAATAAGTGAATACGTCAAATGAAAGCTTATTTATTGTAGAATCGACCAACCGAATAATATTCCGCATTATTTGTCATAAAATTATCAAATTTAAGTGATTCTTACTTGGAGAATGTTATCTTAAGTTGAACCATTTGTAATCTAAATTTGAACTAGGAAACGGGGGCGAGCTTCCAGTATTGGCCTACAGACTGCGCTAGTGGTTGCTTTGTTTACTGTTGGGGGATGAAAAATTCTAAATTCAGTTTCCAAATTCCTAAAGATTTTCGATCATTCTGGGTTGAGATTCCACTGCCTAATGATAAATAGGTTTGAGAATTAGCCGATTCATGTGATTTTTAGTTGTTTAGCGTGGAATTGGCTGTTTTATGAGTTGTGAGTCTAAACTCACAATTCATGTAAGTTGAATTCAAGTCAATGAGATGAATTCAGCTCAGTTAGCTTACGCACAGCACGACTTGAACAATGTTAAGTCTTGCTTCAACTGAGATGCATTCAAGAGCATGCAAGTGAACACTCTAGTCATTTGATCAATCTAAACACATCATTCTATTGGATTGAACAGCTTTGAGAAGTTTCAAGAGGAATGCTCGTTTCAATTGAACAGTGTAAACCACGTATAACCCGAATAAAATGTAACATTTCATGGAACTGTTGTGTCTGAACTTGTCCGGCTATTTGGACGAATGTAGTTTGGCCAAAATGAGGGGCCCAGAATCAAAGAGGTGTAAATTGACCATTTTGTCGATTTTGAGTTGAGCATATCATAAAATTCTTCGGATTTCAAGTTTTCAGGAACTTTTTTAAGATTGTTTCAACGGTGATTGGAAACATTACAATAAATCAGAGAAAATTGGGTTGATTTTGAAACTCCATACATTTAGTATGAAATTAAAAATTGGTCAAAAACTTTAAACCTCATTTACTCGAAAGTGAGTTTTTGTAACTTACACCCCTTTGCTTCTAACCCCCTCAAATGTAGTTTGATCATCACAAATATTTCCTTCTTTTAATCACAGGCTACTCTTTCTAGTTTAACCTATAAAGGCATTAGTACAGTCCGGATTCGCTAGTTGGGTCACGACTGCGCCCCGATTAGCGAATCGTGTTTTTGTTCGTTGGGGCAACTGACAACTGATCCAAATGCCCTAGACACACGCAACTGACGAGAAATACGTCACGAAACACTCGCATACTTACACAAACGTTCTGTATATAGGAGCTGCGATGCTAAAGGGGTCAGACGCCAAACTCGTTTTGACATCTATATTTTGACATTGACAATGCTTTTTAATTGGGTTTTGCCCCATCCAGTGAACAATCAACCATCGAGACAACATGTCTAACGAGACTTCAACGAACGAATCGGCACTGTAGCAGGCTTGGAAAGCGTCAGTGTCAACACGAATCGTCACGCGATTTTTGCTTCTGCCTTTGCACCGGTAGACGATGATAGAGAGAGTCTATCCCAGATCACAAGTAACAATTTTGATTTTATCGAAGTTTTTTAGCTATTCAAAAATCCTAACCATAAAACCATCAATGCATTGATGCCGACTTGAAAGTCCTCTCGAGCTCTTATATTCCTCCTATGGGTCACATTGTGGCTAATTGGCCCAGTCTTATTATGATCTACATGACTTCGTATGCAAACAGGCTTAGGATTTCGCGTTGTATCATAGTTTTATCGTATCCCCGATACAACCTCCTAAATAAAACTACCTTCTGACTTGTCAAATATTTGTTTTGTTTATTTTTCACTATCAATGTTCGATCTTCAGAACAAATTTTGCTTGGTTCTTTATCCAGCCATCAATTGGAAAGATGCCGATCTGCAATTTAAGTTTGTTTTCCTGTTTAATACGTGTAAGGAGACATGCCACGAGAAATTTGTGGTGAATGTGACTGTGATAATGACAAAAAATAAGATCGCCACACAAACTGTGCATTAATTGGAAGTTAAATACATTTCATTTACTCGGTGGAATTGAGTGTTTCAAATGCATTATGTAATTTTTCTGAAAACAAAATGACGGAAACGTGTTGAACCGTTAAGTCTGATCTTAAGCTGTACGTGACATCATAAAATTGTGTAATGATTTGTTAGTATTTACATAAATTACATAAACTCTGTGTTCCTAATGTTTTCTCCAATAGGGCTTACCCTCTTGAGGTGGTCATAACTGTGCTCATGATAGAACTAACGGTTTTATCACAGCATTTCTTGGTCTATGTTACGGCCACGATATCTTTTGTTGGTTTTAAACATTGACTAACAGTTTCGTATATTTATTTACAAAAAAAATCCGACAACAGCCGCAAATGCAAGTTTTATTGAAATGGTAAATTAGAAGTGAAAAAACCAATTCATGACTACTTGCAACTCTTTAATTGTAGATGTTTATAGCAGAAGTTATATGATAGTGTTTTGGAATAACAAAGGTGCAAAGTAAAAAAACTACCACATAAAACTAATATAGAACAACTGGCTTTATAAAACCGGTATAAAACCAGGATAAAACATGAATAAACCTTCAAGGCATGCTGATTGTTACTTGGGATAGTAATACTCGCTCATTTTCCCAGTCAACACACAATCGTATATGATGTTCGATAGGGTGCAAAAGTGGAGGCGATATACGCATACTTTAGACGCGGTTAAATGAAAGTATATGGCATATCGTCAATTTTCATCCGATTTTTTTTGAAGTCGCCCTCAATCGATCATAAATTGGTGAAAGTTTCCCGAATAAAAAATATTATTCAAAAACAAAACAATGTATTGTAACAGTACTATTAAAAATGATATGAAAACAATATCAGGTATTGTAAAAATTACAATACACTTACCATAATATATTTTGTTTCAAACCATTTACTGTATGGTATATGAGCTTTTTACAATATCCTATACGGGTTGTTAAGTATCGTAACAATATAAAAAAAGTTTTTTCTCCATACATTTTTTTTCCAAAAACAATAAGATGTATTGTTAAAGTATTGTTCTTAAATTTAGGTGAAATATGAAAATCACCATACATTTAATTGTTCTCAAATAGTACCAGAACAATACAGTGTATTGTTTTTGTTCCGTTCATAATAGTATAGTTTCCCCCAATGTACAATACAATAAATTGTAAAGGAATGGTTTTCTATCAACTATTCTACTGTTCTACAATATGCATACCATACAGTTAAATGGTATTGTGATATTTTTCATACAATAAGAATAACTCAGATATTTTGTCCAGAAAAATCATTATTTATTTTCGGAATCTTTGCGAGTTTAAAATTAGCCAAATGAGTACCTTGGCTTATACATTGGCTCATAAGCCATTCAGCAAAAAACAAATTCAACGCTTATTTAAACAGAACAAGTTTGCAATAAAAATCAAATTGAAACTTAACGTTACGTTATGTTATATAAAACCGCCCTAGTAATGGGCATAGACAAGTCCATCATTTCGAATGGGCTTCCTGGCCCACATCTCGACTGGCACTGCGAGCCTCTGCGTACTTATTTGCCTTGTTTAGGTTCGCAATCTTTTCAGCAATTCCTTTGTTTATTACGGTTGAATGAGCCAACGTGTTGATCAAAGATAGATTATTGGCGCCAACCCGTGCGGCGACTCGTTGTTGCACTTTTTCTGTGGACAAAAATTTCATTCTGGTAATTGCTTGAATTTTAAAATTATTTCCGAAACTCTCGATACATACCGTGGATGAATGTTAGTTTTTTCGGTGATATGCCTGGTCGTGGTTTTGAGTTCTTGAACCGACGAGTTGCAGTCCCTGTTACGGACATTTCTCGTAATCTTTGGGCACCGTAGAAAAATATCGCAAGATTTTGCCCGAAGGTAACGTCGGATTTGGAGGCCATATTAATTTCTTCGATTTGACTTTCAGTCATGTCGATTTCATCATTCGTTGTGAAAGTCTGTTGAAAGAATTAAAGGAAAAAATATTAAAAAAATAACTGAATAAAAGAAGTAAACAAAATACCATTGGCAATTGAATGAACTATATCACTTACATGTTTAGCATTTGGATCCAATTGCGCTTTTTTCGCCTCTACATTGGCGAAAACCAACAAATCTTTCAGTTCTGCTATTTTAAGCAGCTGTTTCTGGTTCTTCTCCTTCTGTTTCTTCAATGCCTCACACTTTTCACGGTATTTCCTCATAAGTGCTAGATACTTTTTGCGGTACTTTCCGCCTTCCTGTTGATGCTTGGAGCCTTCTTTGCGTTTGTTCGAAACCGAACTTACCTCTGCTTCATTCCCTGTAGCAGCCGATTCAACAGAGAAGGTTGGAATAATTCGAGCATCAGGGACAGCACCAGCTTTCGATGTTCCAGGTTCTGGGACAGTATCAGCTTTAGGTGTTCCAGGTCGTGGCGGTCGCCACTCTTCTAGGCTCCAGACATCCGGAACATGTGGGAGAGCTTCTCTGTCTGCATCGGGGTCTGCATTGTGTCGCATCTGCGTCGATTCTTCAATGGGATTGCTGACATCATGGGTGAGGAGTGCAATCTCTCTCGCAATCTCCGCCACCAGACCTCTGCGCTGAGATGGCACCTTTTTTGTAGCAACGATAGTAGGTTGGCTGCTTTCAACGACATCGTTGTCATCTACATCTTCTATATCATCATAAGAACAATGAGCCGTATCTGTTGTACCTTGGGCGGCCTTTGCTTGTGTATCAAACTGCATATCTTCGGAATCGTCGGACGGAAGATCATCCACTTCATAAAACGCTCGCTTCTGTGACAGCCTGCGTAGCGGATCATCAGGGGCCTCAACAGTGAGATGTTTAACTTCATCGATCAAACCTTGGATGTTCGTTTGAGTCTGTTGCCGGAACGACGATTCCTTTAAACTCAAATCCAGCGGATCAGTATTCATAAATCGATCTTGTTCTTCTGACAGTCTGATCGAGTTGGTTGCCACAAAGTTGAGGCCACCGGCCGCATATGCCTCTCCATTTATGTCAACCATGGCTGCTTCAAGCTACGGGCAAATAAAGGATTTCATTATAATATTGTTGCCGCGGTTGAAGCCCGAAGGTTCCCCACACCCGACAATCGATTTTTTTTTAAATTATAAAATTAATCCTGAAAGAATCCTGGATGAAATTTCTTAAGGAATCCCAGAAGGAATGTCCGAAGGAATCCCGGTTGTAATTCCTGGAAGAATCCCTGTAGGGATTTCAGGACAAAACCTGTGCGAAATTCCAGGAAGAATCCTGGAAAAAATTCCTCGAGGAATTCTGGAAGGAATCCCGGAGGGAATTCCTATAGCATTCCCGGAAAGAATTCCTGAAAAAATTCCGGAAGGAATTGCTGAAGAAATTTCGGAAGGAATAGGACAAATCGGTGAAGTACTAGATTTGTAGTAATGAGCTGAATTTTAGTATGGTGAGCAGGGATGGGAACACTCACTTGCAACGAGTTACATTCACTTGCTTTTTTTAACTCAGAAGCGTGCAATCAAGAAACAATGTATGGACGACTTTTGCCATGTAATTTCGTCTACAACTTTGCCGAACAGAGTAAGGGTCGCACACGAATCTCAAGGTCGTGACAGAGCTGTGAAAGCGACTCTCCACGAGGTGAGTGTAATTTACATTCACCCCGTGGAAAGTTGCCTTCGCAGCTCCCTCACGACTTCGGTATGCGTGTGCGACCCCTACTCTATTCGGCAAAGTTTTAGACGAAACCACAAGGTAAAAGTCGTCCATACATCGTTTCCTGATTGCACGCCTCTGAGTTGAGAAAACTGCAAGTGAGTGTAACTCTTTCCAAGTGAGTGTTCCCATCCTTGATGGTGAGAAGGTCAATTCTCCGTTTCTGCAATGAAATGGTTCAAAAAGAGTGGGTATTATGATTCCTTGCCTAATTTTGCCTGTTTGAGCAAAACTTTGGGCAACAGTTTTGTTGTTTTCTCTATTTCTTGAAACATGAACAACATAGTTATCCAAAGTTTTGCTCAAACAGCATCAAATTAAACAAGGAATCATAATACCTACGCTTTTTGCACTATTTCATTGCAGAAACAGAAAATTGACCTCACCATACTAAAATTCAGCTCATTACTACAAATCTAGAACTACACCGAACGTGCCCCATTGTAAAAGTAATTCCATCAAGAGTAGACTTCAAAGATGCCTTCTGGTATTCATCCAAGAGCTACTTTCGAGATTCTCCCGTGAATTTCTTCTGGAAAGACTCACAAGAAACTTGTGGACTAATTTTTGGAGAAAGCGGGAGAAAACCCATGAAAAAATCCAGGAGGAACCCTATGAAAGTTTCATGAAGTGCCCGAGAAGGAACTCGTGAAGAGATTGCAGAAGGAAGGACATCCCTTCAAGACATCCCAGAATTGAATTCTGTAGGAATCACATAATCAGTTGGAATTAAAGAGAACGGTTCTTCTTCTTCCCTCACTGGGACTTGGCCTGCATCGCTTCAACTTAGTGTTCTTTGAGCATTTCCACATTTATTGATTGAATTTGTATATTGTGAGGCAAGTACATTATTCCCAGGGAGTCGAGAAAATTTTCCCGACCGGAACGGGAATCGAACCCGCCGTCTCCGGATTGGCGATCCATAGGCCACTAGGCTTACTGGAGACCCTAAAGAGAACGGTATTTATCTAGATTTTCTTTTAACTCACAAAATCAAGTTTTGGAGATTTCTAAGAAATGTCCGTAGGGAAGTCCTTTAGGTATTCACGAGAGACCTATTATAGGAAATTCGAAAAATATCGACGCAGTTTATCCTATTTAGGCATATATAGGTATAGTAGACGTTCGGTCGAAACAAACGGTTACAGTTATCGAAGTTGGTTCGCTAAGTGAAACGTAACATGTTGCAGTTATCGAACGTCTACTGTACGTGAAAACTTGTGCATACACACCAAAATTTTTGAAACGCTTCCAGCACGCCAAAAATCAGCAAAAGAAATTGCTGAATTTCAGCAACATTTTTGCTGAATTTCAGCACAACTTTGCTGGTCAACTGTCAAAATTGCTGGATGGTTCAGCAAGTTGAAAAATAATTGCTGATATTCAGTAATGTGTATTGCTGAATGCAATCAGCACGCCAAAAATCAGCAAAGTTTGCTGATTACCAGCAAAAATATTTTGCAGTGTAGTCTATTTTACGAAACGACAAGTGTTGATATTGATATTAACACTCACGGGCTTGGGCGCAACTTCCTGTCAAATTTTCATTCATGAAATGAGCGATCAGCTGATCCGAAACGTCTCGTGAAATGGCTCATTGAACCGAAAAAAGTTAAATGTTGTTCATTTTTTGGGAGCTTCACCCCTTCCAACTACATTACAAGTTGGCGATGGGGAGGTGGAATAAAGTTCTAGACTTGGTCCAGGATGTTAATAAAAACTTACAGCGTTCTTCAGGTAATGTTGATTGGATGTCTTCGCGCGAGTGCGAATGCCCTTTTCACCGTCATTGGCACATTCCTTGACTCTTTTGGTTTGTCGATTGTTTGCTCCAGCTGAAAATTGGTGTGTAAATTCAATGAATAATCAATAGAAGAAAAACGAGTTTGTCACTCACCAGTTTTGGGGTTTTTGGAGGAAGCGTTTTTCTTTTTCGGTGGCATTTTGTTGAATTTACTCGGAACACACGCTTTTAGTGCACAAAATGTAGCGGCAAAATGGTCGAGCTGCAAGCCAACAGCACGACGAGCAAACAAGAATGGATGAAAATATGGAATAACTTTTAGTAATGTTTTGTTCAACTTGATGCAGACAGAAAATATTTTTTTTATATATTGTTAAATATACTATCAAATTGAATCGGAATTATTCAAGTGTAAGCTTCGCTGAAATTAAAAAAAAAAAAAACTTTTTTAAAAATTTTAGCGCATTTGTAGCCAACAAAAATAAAGAAAATAATTTAAGATCACAAAAAAAAGATTTAAGGAACAAACTCTTTTGGAATGTTACGCTTGTATACCAAAAACATTTTGCACGTGCAAAATATTTTATCAAGTAATAAAGCGCTGAAGGTAGCGCTAAAGGAGAATTTGTGACCAAAAGTATGTTATTATTATTAATATTGTTATTATTTGTAATGTTTTTAACTTTATTATTTATAGAAATCAAAACATTTTTTCCAGAATAGGTTTTATATTACCCGAAGTGTTTAAAAAGAAATGATGTTGTTCGGTTCAAGTGTTTTTTTAGGCGTGTGTGTACTTTGACACTTTCAAAGACGATGAAAATACAAAGAAAGTTTCTTCCTCTCGTGCAAGGCAAGTGAAATCAGTATAATAAATAATGAAGAAAATTCGCAATTCGCGACTAGATACCTTATTCCATGCTAACAAGAACAAGCCTTATGCCCGGCGATATCGCGCGGTAGGAATAAAATACACTTTTTAAAATTAAAGATAGTATTGAAGAATAAATATTGCAATAATAATTTTCAGCCGCCACAAGTTGTAAACAATGAGGAAGGAACCAGCCGGAGACAACCGACGAACCAGCATTACATGGGAGATGAAACACAACCTCGGTCAACTGAGAACGTCAATGGTCCAATAATTCCGATAGAAGAAAAGCGTAATTCTGTGGAACAACAAATGTGTGCTCTAACACTTCAAGATACGCCGAGTTTCGCCGCTCCCGGTGCGCAGGTGCGTTACTTGATTATTCAAATTACATTGTTTTAAGTAAATTGTATATTTGTGAAATGCTTTTTTAGGCTTTTTCGTCATGCTCCTTACAAGGGCGGCCTATCAGAGAAAACACTCCTAACGAAGAAATTGTTACTCAGAATGATGCCACCCTTCCAGTCAACTTATTAGACCCTGAAACCGATTCAGAGTTGTCGAGCGAAGAAGGCGATTCAGATCATGATACTACTACATCGACTAATTCGGAGCATGAGTTTGATGGCCATGCGAAAGGAAAGGTAACATTTTTTTATGGGATTCAGCAATTTATAAGTTCAGTTAATCATCCACATCCTCTGTTTGGTGCGAATAAATGCATTTGCAAATCAAAAAGCATATATCGCGTAAATATGTTGGGGGCTAAGGACAGTAGTCCACAGGGTCAAATATTTGACAAGGAAAGAACTCAAGAAACAACATCAGTTTGACATTAATGAAAATTCGATCGAGTCAAACAAGATGTTTGAGCATTGGTTTCTTTTTGGACAAATATTTGACCCTGTGTACTAACAGCTTAACCAATTCTTACGTTTTACAGTTTTCACAATTTGTCGACCCACGTAAGTCTATGGTATCTATAATGTCTATAGTCCTATCTGGTTCTATCTGTTTGCACAGTACTCAGGAAGTGGAAGTCGTAACCAAAAAGGGTTCGTTCGCATATTACGTAACACTAAGAAAGGAGAGCGCTTGTCTACCGCTGTGTCACTCTCCATCCCAAAATTCCCCATACAAAAGTTGTTACATGGGGCATGGGGGAGAGTAAGGGTCTTAAATTGGGAAATTTTGCATTCCGTAATATGCGAAAGAATGCAAAGTAAAACGTTTACCACATAATGTGGTCCACTACTGTTTGATATTTTTTTCATTTTCTTCAGGTTTTATGTTCATAAATACATTATTTTTCAGGACGACTTCATCAATGAAGGGGACCTGCTGCATCCTCAGCTGAGCATCACCAAGAACGATGTAATGATTATGCTTTTGCACATTTTCATTCGCCATAATCTTACTAACAGCGCACTTGAAGATTTTCTCCGGCTGATTAATGTGATGGTTGGATTCTCGTCGCTCCCAACTACCTACTATTCGTTTACATCGTATTTTGGGACACAGCAGTTTGTGCGTCATTACGTATGTAAAGGCTGTGGTCTGTACATGGATGAAAACAGCGAGGAAATGTGCAACATTTGCGGAAAAAGTGAGAAAACCTTCTTCATCTCATTTGATTTGGCCTCAGCTATCAAGACCGTTATTTTGAGAAATTGGGAACAAATTCAGGAGTACAAATCGTCTTTAGTTGACGGGGAAATCAGCGATATTTTACAAGGGAAAGTAGCTCGTAAGATATACGATGCTTGCAATTCATATAACATATTAATTTCCTTTAACACGGACGGCGTAGCTGCTTTCAACTCCAATATTAAAAAGTCTTTATGGCCAATTTTAGTAACTATTAATAATCTACCACCTGTTTTAAGGTATATACGAAAAAACATCATTGTTGCTGGGCTATGGTTGTCGCATGGAGAGCCTGATTTAGACATATTTATGAAACCATTTTTGGGACAACTGAAAGATTTGGCAGACGAAGGTTTTACTGTATTGAATGACGTATTTTGTAAAGTAATCACAATTTGCTGTTGCGTCGACAGCGTAGCACGCTGCAAACTTCAGCAAATTAAACAATTCAATGGTTATGAGGCATGTAGTTTTTGTTTGCATCCAGGGTATTTAACGGAGAACAATCAAGTGCGCTATAAATATCTCGAATGTCAGAATAGAAACCACCAAGACACTGTAAGAGCGATGGATTTGTGTATGAAACGTGGAGTAACTATAAGTGGAATTAAAGGTGTATCGAGCTTGCTTGTAATTCCTTATTTTGATGTTATTGTCAACTGTCCAGTGGACTATATGCATGCTGTTTTCCTAGGCGTTTGTAAGCAACTCGGTGGACTGTGGTTCGATTATAGCAACAATGAATATTGCATAAAACGCCATATTGAAAAAATAGATAATATCATGTCCTCGATACGCGTATTTCAAGAATGTTCTAGGTCCCCCCGAAAAATAACTGACAGAAAAATGTGGAAAGCTAATGAGTGGCAAAACTGGTTATTGATTTACAGTTCTGTTTGCCTGAGAAATATTTTGCCGCAAGCTTATTATGACCACTTTCAGCTGTTGGTAGAAGGAATTCAAAAATTACTGAGTATACATCTCACCGAATATGATATAGCCGAAACCGGAAGACTTCTGAAACGATTTGTTCAGGGTTGTGAAACTCTGTATGGCATTGATGAAATGAAGTATAATGTACATTTGCTACTCCATATTCCAGCATGTGTGAATAATTTTGGTCCATTGTGGGCATTCTCGCTTTTCTGCTTCGAGGATATGAATGGCGTTTTAAAAAAATACATTAAAGGTTCAAATCAACCGATTATTCAAATTGCCAGTCGTTGTAAGTTAGCGCAAGAGCGAGATAATATTAACCTAAGCAAAATAAAAAACCAAGAAGTGCAAGAATTTTGCAAATCACTTTGTGCAGCTAAATTAAAATCAAAATGCCTGAACCCAAATTATAAAATCAGTAATCAATTGAAAAGTACGTTAGGTGATGCAATGCAAGATAATGTGATGGAAGAAAGGAGTCTTTTGAAGTGGAACCGATTTACCTTTAAACCAGGAAAAGTAACATTCGTAACAAATTCTGTGCACAAATCTGATGATGCAACATTTACCATGCAAGTGAAAGACAAAACTGTTTATGGGACCATTACGCGTATTCTCGTTTGTAATTCTGATAACTATTTGATTTACAAACCAATAATAATTCAAAATGAACAAAACCTAGTGATAGGAGAAGAAACGAATAACGAAGTGTTAGTTAAAGTAAACAATTCAATAAGGAAGTGCGTTAGAATTCACGCGAATCAAAAAATGTTTATAAGAATAATTCAGTACGTACCATGGGTTGATTAAACTGTTAGAATAGTTGTAGAAATATATTTTTTGTAAATCCTGACGATAAAATAAATGTTTCGTGATATATTAAAACATTATAAGATCTTGTTCCGTCATACAATCAGATACCTATTTGAAATCATTCAAGGATTATGATAATCGTTTTTCGGGATTTTTAAACTCCTCTCCTTCTTTTGTCATACGCTATTTTCCTATACCTAATGCCCGTACTGTCATACTTTTCTAGACACCCGGTGGGTTGTAATTTATGAACGTTTCGCTTACGAAAACTTGAATAATATTTTCATTTTGTCTCACTATCCGAATTCGTTTTTAAAACAAAAGAAAAACCATAGAACGTATTGTGCCATAATGTTAAATGGTTATTGTATGGTATTTATAATTAAAAGGGATCTTTTTTCGCCATACAACTACATTATAATAAATTGTATCCTATTCATTATATGGTAAGTCAATGGTTTATTCCATATACTGAATGGTTCGTTTTTACCCGGGTTATTACACTCAAATGACCGGAACCATTCCGGAGATATTCCGGATTGTACTGGGGTCAGGGGGTGGGGGAGGGTTTCTGTTTTGCCAAATGGCTAAAAGTGATTATTTCGTGTGCTATTGTGTTTGAGAGGCCCCCGCGGAACCTGTTTCAGGTGTTCCGGAGCGGCCATATCAGTTGCTACATACTTCAGTCACTTGTTTCTGCCCCATTCCCTTGAAATCATAAAGTTTGTTACGTCGCACGGCATATTTTGGTTGCAAATCAGAAATGTCCTCGATGTCACCCCCGTGGAACCTATGCTAGATGTTACGGGGTAACCATATTAGTTGATTGATATACACAGGGCCGGATCTAAGGGGGGGCGGGGGGGCCCGGGCCCCGGGCCCCTACATTTTAGGGGCCCCCACAAAAACCTTTTTTGGTTGCTAACATTAGCTTTATTTTTCATATTGCTCAAGTAGGGGAGACTGAGGAGACTTTATCCCTGGGGAGACTTGTTCCCCCCATATTTTCTCGGAATCAAAAACAGTTTTCTTCTAGCATATTTTTTCCAAAACTACATCTTGTCAGAGGGCAATGTTTTGGTTACAATTGATTTTGATTGTGCATTGCATTATTTTTCAATGGCTGATGGTTTGTTTCCAGTTCTTCAGAAATTTTTTAGGCGATTCCGAAAAATCTCAATAACTTTGTAAAAATTAAACCAAATCGTGTCAAAATTTTACAGCACATAGTGTAAATAAAATACTATCAAACGTATTTATTCAAATAAGGCTGTTATATAAATATTTTAATTAATGCAGCTTGGTATATACAACAGTGACATGGGGAGACTTGATCCCTCGAGGATTACACACACATTGAACATGTGAAAAATAAAATTCAATTTGGAATCCTCTATTTACTCGGAATTCTAGTATATTCAATGATAAAACGTGTCAGATAATTATTATTTTATTACACACCATTGAAAGAGGGATCAAGTCTCCCCATTTTCAAAATACAACATATCCTTAACAATTTAAGGAAATCTTATAATTTCAAATTCACCATATTCATCAAAAATACAAGAAAACTTGAAATGAAAATGAATAGGGAGCTTCTGGAGTTATTTTCCCTTTAAATTAACAATGTGCTCAAAAGGGGATCAATTGTGGCCCATTTTTGAAAAATACATCCTAAGACATGCCTCCATAAAAACACAGTTTTGAAAACTTTAACAATAATTTAAAGTCCTTCTGTTGTGTGTAAACTTGCAATAGATGTTTACGTTCCATTCTGTACGAAAAACGGATCCAGTGTCGGTGCTAAGATAGTCTTCATCAAGTTCCATCAAAACGGCCATAACTGTTGGTTGTCGCTCTTCTCCATAAGCACCAGTCAGCTTTGATATGTAGATTTCATCATTAAGCTCCAGTAAATGCTTGATTCGTAACTTTCCATCTTTGCCAGTTGCTATCTCTGCAACTCACATACGCGTGTAAAGTTTCTCTAAATTCATGCTCATTCTTGTACCGATTTTTCGAACCCTCTAAGCAGTATACTCTCGAATGAGTGTAATCAGTTTCGTACCTTTTAATTCCGCCCTATGTTGCTTATCCTTTGACAGATACGCGTATTTCAACTACCACTTGTAATCTTCCTCAGTGTCAGTTATCCACTCCACATGAGTGGATAACTGACACTGAGGAAGATTACAAGTGGTAGTCGAGATACGCGTATCTGTCAAAGGATAAGCAACATAGGGCGAAATTAAAAGGTACGAAACTGATTACACTTGCTCATTATCATAGAGATCCAGGTCTTCATATGACTTCCGTTTCCAACCACTCTTGCAGCGAATCTTCCACTTTCTAACTTCGTGCCTGGGTCCATAACCTATTGTTAATATGTAGGCAAGCATGGGAAAACTCATTCGCTCACCCGAATGCCGGCGTTGCAAAATAGCAAAAAGAACGTCAGCAACCCAATACTGAGTGAGAGCACGGCGCACTAAGAACGAACGCAACACGAACGGATCACCCCCGACGCCACAGAAGCGAATCAGGAGAGAAACAAATAGAGTGTGAAATTAATTAGCTTGCATCGGTGTATACGAAAAGAACGATCGCTTTCTCAACTACCGAGTGGCATTTAGCAGATTAAATCAAAACGCACTCAGAGATTCAATTCCCAGTACTGAATGCTTACACTGAACGCTAAATGAACGTTCCAAAATGAATGCTCTCGCACCCGACTCAGAACCCTGCTCAGAACGCAAGCATTCGTTCAATCTTGGTTCGTTCGCCATCGACACTCAGATTCGGTAGCGATTCATTCGGCCGTCGTTGTTTGCGTCACCCGGTGCTCGACGATTATGGACTTATCCACCGATGAACCGAATTCATCGCGGTCCGAGAATTTTGACACTAGAGCGGGGCCATTTCCAATTAGAATCGTTCAATTCTAATTGGAAAGACCCCGCTCTAGTGTCAAAATTCTCGGGTCGCGATGAATTCGGTTCATCGGTGGATAAGTCCATAAAGAATGGGCGATGAAAGTACCAGATTGTGCGGGGATGTGAGTGAGGGATACGCAATAAATAATAGTTATTTATGTAACGAGTTGCAAAAAGTTGATTTTTTCAGCACGAGTCGTACATTTATCCAACGAGGCTTGCCGAGTTGGATAAATACGAAGAGTGCTGAAAAAATCGAGATTTGCAACGAGTTCCATACAAAATTTTATGCAATGATTTTTTCATTATACAACTCATTTGAGTTGTATAATGTTCATAATGCAACTAAAATGAGATGCATAATGAACATGATGCAACTATTTTTCATTGTGCAACTCATTTCAGTTGCATAATGAAACGATACGGAAAAGTAGGTCATTATGATACTGAAATAAGTAGTATAAAATAAAAATTATGATACTGAATTGCATAAATGATTTTTTCCCATCCTTGTATGTACACACTAAGATCAGCTCGGTATTTTCCAGGGGTGTAAGCTGACTGTCAACTGGGAACAAATTACGCCTACCCTCAATCATGTTTTAGAACCAGTAAAAAGACGTAACTACCAAACAATAAAAGTTTAATTTTCGATTACAAAACTAAATTTAATTTTAGCATGATGTATGTCAGTATGTGATTTGAACATAAAGATTTATATATTCAGCATATTAGATTGAAAAATTTCATTCCGAAAAAATCAGTGTTCTGTTTTCACCATTATGAAATATTAGCCTCTACTCTCGCTTGTTTTTGTTGTTGCTTTGTTTGAAGAGCGAAAATCGGCTAAAAATTGAAATCTCCCTGGGCGATTATTTTTCTCAAATGAAAGGATAATTCAACACTATGACTCAAGAAATATCGATAATTACCGAAAACACTGATCATAAGCATCTAAATCGAGAGAAAATCACTGATGTTTGTGCTAATGTTGATGTTTATAAAACCATTAAACAAAGGATGTTTACAAATTAGAACCAACAGTAGATGGCGCGCAGGTGGGCATGTTTGGGTGAGCGTAGAGAGTGGGACCTTACCCCCCTGGTATTTTCCCCATCTTTTTACTGAGTTCTCAACAGCAGATTTAACTCGGTACGCTCGGTTTTGCTGAATACTTTGTAAATAAGTTAACGAGTTCTGCAAATGAACTGTCAAAAATTACAGATGAACGGTAAATATCGTTACTGATGAACGGTAAATATTGTTTACCGAGTGTACCGAGTTAAATCTGCTGTTGAAAACTCAGTAAAAAGATGAAAAAATTGCAGAACTCAGCGAAAATTTTACTGAGCTGGAAAATCAGAATCTTAGTGTGTAGGGTCTGAAATAGCGAATATAACCGAATTTTTAACCTTAGGATGGGTATGCATAATCACCGAGTTCCCAACAAACGTCTATTGTAAGTCAAAACAGTTTGAGAACTTGCGGAAAACCGATTTCCTAACAAACTGTGTGTAGGATAGGACACATAGCTGAAGATCACAAGTGTAATGCTAACCTATGCTAACTTAACTTGATATGTAGCAATGCAATCTGACAACACTGGAATGAGAGAGAAGGTAGAAAGCGTGTAGCTGGCGTGTGCGTCAGGAGTGGCGTCCGAAAACGGAGAATAAAAACCTGTGGTAAAAGACGAGTATTTTTGTATTTAATATTGTTCCGAACTCTACACTGTGTAACCAAGGGCGTCAGTTCAGTAATAACCGTTACCTATTGTCTACTCCGACAGAGCGGCTTGTTTTGCCATGTATTGGGAATCGAACCTGTACCCATTGGCAAGTAAGTATCGAAACCTTTAAATTCAACAATTAAAAAGAAACCTTCTATCAACTTAACCTGCTATTATTTGTTGCAAATTTAATTTTACATAAAACCTGATTTAATTGATGCATTTAATACAGCTAAAAATGTGTGACCTGCTATCTAAAATCTCACAAAATTGACTCAAATGCATTCACCCCTCTGTAGCATATTCCTCTCAACAGCTCTCAACTAAATTGGACGACAGCTATAATCACGCTTTCATTGATCGTATCTAAATTTAATAACAATATTTATACGTGCTTTTTACTCCCTTCGTCATCAGCGCGGGGACACAATAATAGGACCGCAACTGCAAGACCAGTGGCACTAATAAATCAAATCAATTTCACAATTCAACGGCATTTGATGTACCTATGCCAGATTTCACCCATTCTTCTACAATCTACAACATCGCCGCCCGTCAGCCAATATGCGCCATATCACCGCCAGAGATCTATAAACTCCGTTCCGAACGGTGCGGCGATGCTCCCTTCTTCCTCCTTTTTCGTCGAGCCGGCAAATAGACGACTGATTGCCAATAATAATAGCAATAATGATTCCGGCGTTTCAAGAGGCTGAACACCGACCATCAACCGTCACGTACTTAATTTAGTTAGGAACGTTTGTACCCTTCGGCCTCGGCGTTCCCACAGAGTCCTTGCCTTGTAGGCTTCCTGCGGATGACTACAAGCGAGAGCGAACGGGGACAGACACTTGACAATCAAAGCAATCCACTGTTGATGGTTACCGGGATGACCGAGATGCGCCCGGATAAAAATTACTATAAGGTGAATGATAGAAATGATTAAAATATCCTTAATTCTGGGGTCACGTATCAATTACATTGTGTAGTCATGGTAGAACTTACAAAAAATATCAGTAGTAAAAATTCATTCGCGTGTTAGGCTATTTTGGGATTCAATTACGCTAAGAACAAGTTTTAAAGAATACACTATATTTTATTAAAAAACGGTACGATTTCCACCATTTTACAAATGGTACCTGTATTGTTATCAATACCACCCTTTGTATGTTGAGGTCATTTTACAGGCTCTAATTGTTTTATTTTGCCAAATAACCAACACTACTTTCGTTAATTCTATATGTACTGCATATAGCAATCCTATACATTCTATTAAGTTATACATTTGAAAGTGAATTGATTTTTACATTTACACCAAATTTTATTGTACAACCTATTGTAAAAACGGTGTTGTAACAATAAGTTCAAAAGTAATTTTATAATATTTTTCAGCGGGGCTGGACTGTTTCCCCTTTGCCTCGTCTTTGTCATAGCATGTGAAAGTTCACCACTCGCTATTCACAGTAATTATCCTTTGTGTCGTTTAATAATAACAAACTTTACCCCTTGCTTTATACCTAAGCTAAATGTGATGATGAGAGATGACAAACGTTGAACATCCTCACTCCAGGGTAGCAAAATCCCCTGTGAAGATTATGCTGAATTACACACCGGAAGGTGTGTGTTTGTTCATCGATGGGGTGATATTCAAGTAGCAAGTGACACGACTTTATTAAAAATCTAAAAATCTTCTGCGAGATTGGAAATGCGATATTGGGAGGAAAAAAATGTTCGCACCATGCAGTAGCTGGTGCATGTCTCAGGAAACAATTAACAGTAAGAGTGGCTTTCCGCACTTGATGAAGACACTCTTTGCTGCATGGTTTTTCTGTCGCATTGTTTTCCAGAGCTCTACGTAAAATCATCCTTTTCATGTCGTCCGTCGTCCTCCACTCAACAAGAAGCATCCTTTGTGTAGCGTAGCTCCCCCTGTGATGCCACAGTTTCCACGGTTACCGTCATACAAAAAAAAACAAGTTCAAGTAAGTCTTTCCTCGGCAATCCAGTGCAGTGGCTGATACCCAGATCTGACTCCAGGATACGATTATCGGCGGAAGTCGAGTAGGAAGTGTTTGTGAAAACACACGTTCCTCTCATCGTTGTCTGCCATGTCAACCTTATTCTTTTGTTACGATATGACATATGCGGGACGTGAAGTCTACGACGGTATTGTTGAATCAAAAATGTCGGTGACTGACGTTGAGGTTACCTTAGAGTCACGTTTAAAGCAGTTAGAAAGGTTGTTATATTTAGCATTAGTCTTGACATTAGTATTAGCATTAACCGAGTCACACACATGTTTAGGTGATACACTAAAACCTCTTATTTTTATGCATATATTTTTATGCAGATCTAAGCAATGCACCTCTTTTATGACCTTTATAAAAAAGAAGCACTATTCAGTGCAAATTTTGTGCAAAATATAATGACGGGAACTAGTTTACAAGGCCACTACGCCATATATATGGCAACGGCGGCCGGGGGCGTTTATAGGGAGAGAAGAGGAAAATTTCAGTGGTGTTTCAGATGGCCTCAGGGGGTTGCAGAGTAGGGGGGATTAGTTAGTCAGAATTAGAGGGCATCTTAGAAGAAATCAGGGGCATTTCATGACGTTTCAGGGGTCACCAGGAGGCTCCAGAGGAGGTTCAGGGGCGTTCTAGAAGGTCTCAGAGGGTCTCAGGGGTGTTTCAGTGAGACCCAGGCAGTACATGGGGTCTCATGGGTGTTTCATGTGGTCTCATGGGGGTCCAAGGAGCGTTCTATGGTGTCTCCGGGCGATTCAGGGGTATCAAGGAGGTCTTAGAATGTCTCAGGTGCGTTTCGGCGGGTTACAGGGGCTCATAGGGACGCTTCAATTGGTCTCAAGGGAGTTCCAGTAGGTCTCAGGAACGTTTTAGGGGCGTTTCAAGGGGTTTCAGGGGACCTTAGGAGACATCAGGGAACACCAGGAGGTCGAAGGGTATTTTCAGGGGACTTCAAGTGCGCTTACGAGGCATTCTAGAAAATCTCAGCAGGTTTCAGGGGGATTTCAGGCGCTCCAATAGGCGTTCCAGAGGGTTCCAGGGGTACGTGGGGTCTCAAAAGCGTTAAAATGGTATCATAGGGTCCCAGGAGGCAGTTGGAGCGTTTCAGGAGATCTTGCGGGGTTTTCAAGGAGGTTCCAGGTTGCAGTCTCAAGAACGTTTCAGAGAGCCTCATGGGCATTTCGAGGAGTTTCCGAGGGTCTCAATGGTGTTTTAAAGATTTCAGGGGCATTTTAGGGGTGTTTCTGGGGCTCTGCGGGGGTTTCAGGGAGGTCCCAAGAGGTCTCATCAGCAATTCAGGTGCGTTTCGAGTGCGTTTCAGGAGGTCTCAAAGGGTTACAGGGGTTCTTGGGGGCTCTCACGGGCGCTTCAAGTGGTCTTAGGGAGGTTCTAGTTGGTCTCATGGGTGTTTCAGGGGTGTTTCCGGAGATTTAATGGGTCTTCAGGGAATATCAAAATTTCTCAGAGGCAGTATTGTAAAATGTCACAAAAATGTCATTTCGTTATTTGCCCATTTCTTTTCCGCTAGTAAAAATGTGTATCGACGATGTCGTTATTTTCCCATTTTCTTCTTCTTCTTCTTTATGGCTCTACGTCCGCACTGGGACTTAGCCTGCCTCACTTCAACTTAGTGTTCTTTGAGCACTTCCACAGTTATTAATTGAAGGGCTTTCTTTGCCTGCCATTGCATGAATTTATATATTGTGAGGCAAGTACAATGATACTCTATGCCCAGGGAGTCGAGAAACTTTTCCCGACCGGAACGGGAATCGAACCCGCCGTCTCCGGATTGGCGATCCCATGTCTAACTAGCATTATTGAAGGTTTGTGTTCACGGGCAGAAATTTGCACTGGAAATGGTAGAACTGGAAAATGTCATGACATTTTTTCCATGACAATTTCGTAATATTTCACAACCCTGCTCAGGGGGATTTCAGGGCCCAAAGAATACATTGGGTTTCAGGGGTGTTTCATGCGGTCTCATGGGGGTCCCAGCAGGTCCGTTTCAGTGTGCTCCAGGATGTCTCAGGGGCGTTTCAGAAGCGTTCCAGAGGGTCTACGGGGCGTTTCAGGAGGTCTCCGGGGGATCTCAAGTGCATTTCAGGGGGTATCAAAGGGTTACGGGGTCGTTTCAAGTAGTCTCAGGGGGGTTTCAGTAGATCTCAGGAGCATTTTAAGGGAGTTTCATGGGGCCTCAGGGGTGTTTTAATAGTTTTAAGCAGACCTCAGGGGGCACCAGGGGATACCAGAAGCTCGCAGGAGAGTTTCAGAGGGCCTCAAGGGCGCTTCAGAGGCGTTCTAGGGGTCTCAAGGGGTTCCTGGGAGGTTACTTGAGGTCTAAGGGGCGTTTTAGATTGTTCTTTGGGGTACTTGGGGTCCCAAGACGTCTCAGAAGTGTTTCAGGGGGCTCTAGGACATCTCAGGGGCGTTTCAGGAGAATTTCGGAGCGTATCAGAGGGTTTTAATGTGTCTGCGGGAGGTTTTAATTTCTCAGGAGAGTTTCAGAGGGTCTTAAATCGTTTTTCAGGGAAGTTCCAGAGGATCTCAGGAACGTTTCAGAGCAGTGTCAAGGGGCCTCAGGGACGTTTCATTGGGCCGCAGGGCAGTTTAAAAGAGTTTTCGGGGGTTTCGAGGGTGCTTCAGAGGGTCTGACAGAATCTCATGAGGTCCCAGGAGCGTTTAAGGTGCGTTCCAGGAGGGTTTAGGGGGTTCCAAAGGGTCTCAGAGAGTTTCCGATGCGTTGCATGGGGTCTCAGGGGATTTCAGAGTGCTTTCAGGTGGTCTCAGGGACGTTCCATGAGTGATTTAAAGGGAGTCTCAGGGGTTTTGCATGAGTGCTTCTGTGGATGGCGCTGGAACTCCCTGATTCCCTCTTATGGCCCCTAAACATCTTGAAACGCCTCTGTATCGAAACTCGCATCCCTGAAATGCCAATGAAATTTCCTTGGAGCCCCCCAAGAAACACTGTGGTCTCATCTCAATCGCCCAAGAGCAAAACCTTTTCTAGAGAATTGAGTTCCCTCATCAGTACTCACTTAATTTAATTTATGGTTCCAGTGTTTGGGGCACTGCCTAGGGCCTGCATTGTTTTGATTTTGTACGAAATTTTTGATTTTGTTTACAAAATTTCTGTAAGAGTGAAATAGAAGATCGCTATTATGAGGGTTGCCTTATCTGTTACCAAAGCATTAGGATTTGGGACTAATGTCTAACTCTTAGACAAGGTTGACGCAATCTACAACTCCTAAAAGTAATCCCGGCCACGTCCTTGCGACTGCTGAGGAACAGAAAAGAATGGTTAGTTGGACATTTACTGATAAAGATGTAAGAAATTCTCGAGTGTTGCTAGGAGAAGGGTAAAATCCAAAGGTCAATATGTTTGGTTCATGCATAAAAGAGCACCTTTTTTCTCTGCTCGTAACTGTATGAGTTTTAGATTTGAGGACTTTTGTTTCGATACATGGGATGTCCCTACTCTGTGGGGGTGATACACAAATTATGTTACGCAAAAATCGACCTTTTTCAACTCCCCCCCCCTCCCCTCTATGTCACACTTTTTGTATGGGACCTCAACATTTTTTGTAAGGGTTGTCACGCTCTGCAACACCACCCCCTCCCCCCTAAAAGCGTGACGTAATTTGTGTACTACCCCATGCATTTATTGTAGAAAAATTAACTCTGCACAGTAGGCCTGGCCGATTTAATGCTTGTAATGCATCTCTGATGTGCTGCAAGCATTAAAAATGACAAGAAAAATTATAGAAGTAGTCGATTCTATAATTTTCCAGGATTCTTTCAATGAATGGTTGTATATGTGTAGACTAGACTAGACTAGACTTAAGACTATTGTTTCGATACATGTTACTATTTTTCAAGTAATGTTTAGATCCCAGTCTCCTACAAGCTGGCCAATTACTTGACATACAAACTCGAAAAATGATTATTAAAATAGTTAAATTATCACTACATTTGAAGTTCTAGATTTTGGCTCTGTTTTTTCAGTTTTAAATCTGCAGAACGCGATTGTTTTGATACCCCATGAAAACCATAATTTCATACAATGCTGTCCCACCATATTGTATGTAATGTACACTGAGCATTACCGTACACTGCCGTACTAGCGCGACCTTTTTTATGCTTTGAAGTGCCATTTATTCATCTTCCAGCAGCGGCATCCGACTGACTGACTGACTGACTGCAAATAGCCAAATTCATAGATGGGGTGACACTAAAACATATTCTCTCCCCTGCACATCACGCATCACACAATAGAGAAAGCAGGTTTGCCTTTTCCGCTCGAAACCAGATTAGGGAGCTTATTGTTATGTTGCTATTGAATTTGAAGTACCTACTCGTCCACCGTGCATCATACATATCTCGGAAAAACAAGTGCGGAAAGCGTAACTTCACCCACTCCGAGAGGGCGGCGTTTTTTCGCTCTAATGCTTCTGGAATTAAATCATGATAGGTTTGTAAATGGTTCTTGGAATACTCAATTAAAGGGAATTTATCACAGATCACAAAGCGGATGAAGACACTTTGTCGAGATAGGCTCATCTGTCGGTGGACGGACACCTGCTGATGGTGAACTTTTGATCGGGCGCTATATTTATTCAAATAAATGGTGAGAGATGAGAATCTAAAGCACAAGCACGGAGGTGCGATGACGTCACGATTTCGATTCCCGCATCTTGTACCAATGTTTAGGGAACTCAAATGCATTGTCAATGGGGGAACCCAATAGGACAGATCGGTGTAGTACTAGAATTGTAGTAATGAGCTGAATTTTAGTATGGTGAGAAGGTCAATTATCCGTTTCTGCAATGAAATGGTGCAAAAAGCGTGGGTATTATGATTCCTTGCCTAATTTGATGATGTTTGAGCAAAACTTTGGGCAACAGTGTTGTTGTTTTCTCCATTTCTTGCAGCATAAACAACATATTGATCCAAAGTTTTGCTCAAACAGCAACAAATTAGGCAAGGAATCATAATACCCTCACACTTATTTCTGAATTACCTGTTCGGTACTTTTTTGACGAGATTAGAACAGCAGTACGATCTCGGTAGTTTCGGTAATCGATTTTACTGAGGTTCAGTAAAACAACTGTCAAAATCGTATGGAAAAGGTAAACAATGCATTTTTGCTGAACGAGTTCGGTGCTCAGCAGTTCTAATCTCGTCAAAAAATTACCGAACTCGGTAATCTAAATTAAGTGTGCTCGCTTTTTACACCATTTCATTGCAGAAACGGAGAATTGACCTTCTCACCATACTAAAATTCAGCTCATTACTACAATTCTAGTACTACACCGAACGTGCCCCATTGATGTTGGACGCAAACAATCCTATTGGGTGGGAATAGGGATGTCATATACGTGAGCACAAGCATAATGAAGGTGACCAAGTCAGCAGGAGTTAAACTAATAAAAGCGATAATGCGGATATGCATGTGTTGCATGATTTGTTACCGAGCTCTTTTACTGCGTTGTTCACGCGGTTGTTACAATCTGTTCGTAATCTTTCAATTTTCGATTCCTGTAAAGAATTTTGGGTTTCAGAACAGTAGGTTGTTTGTCTAAGGTCCTCTATCCTCCGTGGTGCGGCTGCCACCTTAGGTATAGCTTCCGGTGGAAAAGCATTTCATATTCAGCAGCTGGACGCCAGAACAGACGCTTTTTGAGCCACGCCTCCTTGGAGAATAGGTTCTCGGGACGTACCTCGTCTATCTAGCTGAAGTAAGAAGGACAACAACGCGAGCCAACCTTATTCCTACTGGGAGCTAATGTTCGCATACACACTCCCGCCTGTTTGAATGCAGTTCCAATTTTAGTGGTCGACCTCTTGTGAGGGGCTTCGGACTCATGCCTTGCAACTCTGATCCCTAACTTCTAGTTGGAACCGGTCAAGATAAGAGCAACCTTAGGTATGAAATATTGGGTAATCTGGGTGGGAACTTTAGTCGTATGTTATCAGGGGCGACAAGTTGATGTTGGGCCCTGTGAGCCGGCTGTAAAACACCAAACATTGAATAATTTACCAGAGAATGCGAACCGGTAGAATTGACGACTACCCCAGCCCAACGATGGAGAGGGACTGGCACTCGCTCGTTGCAATGTAAACATGTTGCAACGAACGAACGGCCGCTGTACCACAACTCTTTATTACACCAACGAATCTAACCTCAAAATGACTGACAACTCTCAGGTCATGAGGTAACACTAGGGTACTTCAGGCCTCAGGGTCAAATATTTGACAAAGAAAGAACTCAAGCACCAACTTCAGATTGATCCTAATGCAAATTCGATCTAGATATTTGAGAATTGGACATTTGGACAAATATTTGACCCTGTATACAGTCAGGTTTTTTTTACGCGGGGGATACATACCGCGTAAAAAAACCGCGTAAAAATAAACCGCGTTAATTCAAAAATCCGCGTAAAAAAACCGCGTTAATTCAAAAATCCGCGTAAATGAAAACCGCGTTAATTCAAAAATCCGCGTAAATGAAAACCATGTTTTATAACTTTTAACTCAATAGTTCCCTTCTTGATTTTATATTGAAAATGAACTTAACGAATTATTTTAAGACAACATTTTAAGATTTTTGCCACTCAAAATTTCTACAAGTTACACAAACTGCCAAGCTATTGTTTAAAGGTTTAAAGCTTTTACCATCATTGATGATGTCAAACCCGACATCAACCTATCATTTACCTATTTTTATTTTGGCCACCAAACCCAACATGGACCCAATATTTGGTCGATGTTGGTCCAACAGTGACTCAACATTCGATAAAAATTGACCCAACTTTGACTCGACATTCGATATTTTTTCAGTCTGGCGGAATTTTGCAGGGTTTTCTCGTGTTTCGTGCCCAGCTACTCATTGAAGAATGAAATCGTTTCGAACATTAATAGAAGGAAAAATGTTTAAAAAGATTTGTTGGTTAATGTTCAAATGAATGAGATGAAGTTTTGAAACACTGGTTTAAACCGGTTCGTTGTTAAGACTCCATCTCACAGTTGTCGCATAAGTGTCGAAGTACAGGCAGTAAATCATGTTCACTTAACCTTCCGTAACTCGCGCGGTTGTCCACCACCGTCAGCACCACGCTAATGCTGAACACGAAAAGCGAGATTATCTCAACGTGTTGTACAAAATACAACAGCGCGATTGCTCGAGGGTTGATAGTTAAAGGTCACAAAGCATTCTCAGAAAATTTTGGGATATTCCAGGTAGGGTAAGAAATCAAACTTTGAACTAGTCAAATTGTAATCTTAATTTGAACCATTTCGAAATTCATTAAAACGACGTACTTTTCAGGCAAATATTGTCCCGGAAAAGATGTTAAACAGCTTTCCGTAATATAACCTGATAACATGGACTTTAAAAGCATTGAAAAAAGCGTTTTTGTCATGGAAAACAGGCAATTGAAAAATCACTGTGATTTCACCCATTTTCCCCCAGAGAAAGCACATTTTCGATGCACTCGTACAGCTCATGCATTGTATCACACGCAATATGTGAACACGTCAAATGAAAGCTTATTTTTCGTAGAATCGACCAACCGAATAATATTCTGCATTATCTGTCATAAAATTATCAAATTTAAGTAATTCTTACTTGGAGAATGTTATCTTAAGTTGAACCATTTGTAATCTAAATTTGAACTAGTAAACGGGGGCGAGCTTCCAGTGTTGGCCTGCAGATTGCGCTAGTGGTTGTTTTGTTTACTCTTGGGGGTGAAAAATTCCAAATTTAGTTTCCAAGTTTCTGAAGAGTTTAGAACATTCTTAGTTGAAATTCCACTGCCTAATGAAAAATAGTTATGGGAATTAGTAGTTCCATGTGTTTTTCTATTGTTCAGCACGAAATTGGCTGTTGTGGGAGATGCTCGAGCTGCTGCCGCCAGTAGTTCAAATTAAGATTAAAATTGGTTCAAATTAAGATTCAAATCATTGTTGACGAAAAATCTAATTTTTCAATGAAATTCGGTGCAAATACAAACTTTTTACCACTTAATAGAAAGCTTATACCCGTGGCTTTCATTTACATACGATTCTGCCGTAGTAAAATAATTTCCAGGTGGGAGAAAAAATCACTCAAAATTTGCGCTACTTCGGAAAGCCGCAATTTCGTTCAACTTTTGGTTACCTACCCTAATCCTAAGTATTCTGGAACTCCGTTTTAAAGTGAATGGCTATGATAGTAGTTTCTCAAGCTAAAAATAGTAACTATACATAATTAGACAGGGTTTAAATTAAAAATTATTCCAAAATGTTTTTAAATTATTCCAAATCAGCCAATTGAGCAGCCAGAAATGGACATAATGGAAATAATTATCTGATAGATAGATACAATAATAGATATAATAATAATCTCTGGACATAATAGATTACAAATCGTAGATTTGTACAATGAAAAAAGTTCATGTAATCTCAAAAACGGTTTGGATGTCCTTAGACATCTCAACAGATCTGATGCTGTCTATTAAACTTTGAGATGTTCAGTAAGTCATGAAAGATTACAAGTTGTAGCTTTGTATTATGAATGAAGTTACCGGTACACCCGTAGACTTTAGGATCTAAACTCCAAAATAGTTTGGATGACCTAGGATATCCCGACTGATCTGGAACTGTCTATTGAACTTTCAAAAGACTTACTGGGCTTGATAGATTACAAATCGTTGCTTTGTATAATGCAAGAAGTTACCGCTGCACCCGTAGAATATGGGATCTAAACTCCAGAACAGTTTGGATGACCTAGGATATTCCGACTGATCTGAAACTGTCTATTGAACTTTTAAAAGACTTACTGGGCATAATAGATTACAAATCGTTGCTTTGTATAATGCAAGAAGTTACCGTTACAGACGTAGACTTTAGGATCTAAACTCAAGAACAGTTTGGATGTCCTTGGATATCCAGAAAATTACTCTGCATCATATTGTACCTTTTTAATGCTGTTAAGCACCAAAATTACAGAAATATGTAGAAAAACTCTATAATAATGCTTGGAAAAATTCCGGCTTAAAATTGAAAATCCACGTAAATGAAAACCGCGTAAAAAAACCGCGTTAATTCAAAAATCCGCGTATAAAAAACCTCGTAAATGAAAACCGCATAAAAAAACTAACTGTACAATAATGGTATATGAAGAATAAGACAATGTGTGAAATTCTAGATAAAATCCTGGAGGAATCCTTGGCAGAATCTAGAAGAAATCCATGCAAGAATCTCAAGATAAATCTCTGAAGGGCACACGGGAAAGATTAATGGATAGAATCATGAAAGGAATTCCCGGTGAAATCGCCGGACGAATTCTGAAAAAAGGTCGGAATAAAACCCTGAAAGAATCACGGGAGATCTCACTCTTTTTTTCTTCTGGGTTTATAAATAAATTTCTCTATTTTAGATTAAGACTTACACCGTGTCCAATAAGTTCTCATACAAAATACAAATTTAGAAAATATAATTTAATTCACATCTGTGATTGATATTTTCAAAAAGAATGCATGTATTATGCATGTATGGGTATCAAATGGACGCACCCTAGTTTGAAGAGCCACCCTACAGAGAGAGTTGTTGTCGTCAACATTGTCATCGTTCGCGACTCGAGGAAAACACGCTGTATTCGATTCGAGAGAATAAATCAAGTTTTATAGTTTTAAACGCTCGCATTATTTACTTCTTCCGGTGTCATCCCCCACATTGGTGACCCCGACGTGATTTCCGGTTCGGTGTGCGTTCGGTTCGCGCCTGTGTCGTTGGATTTTTCGTTTTTCCTGCTGCTCCTTCAACCTAACCTCAAACCGACATGAATACGGGCAGCTCGAATCAACAAACAGCAAACGCTGCAAATCAACAAGGCGCAGCCGCTGCAGTTTCAATCAAGCTTCCGGAATTTTGGAAAAGTGACCCGGAAATGTGGTTTGCCCAAGCCGAGGCGCAGTTCATCCTGGGGAATATAACGAAAGACGACACCAAGTTCTACCATATCGTGGCTAAACTTGATCAATCGGTGATTTGCCATGTAGCCGATCTGGTCTCGAATCCGCCGCAGGTGGACAAGTATATGGCCATCAAGGATCGCTTGGTCTCTCGGTTTGCGCTTTCCCCCCAAACTCGCCTGGAACGTCTTCTTGGATCATCGGATCTCGGCGACATGCGTCCGACCCACCTTTTAGCAAAAATGCAAGAGCTGGCAGCCGGTCTGAATGTCAACGACGATCTCTTGAAAATGCTGTTTCTCCAACGTATGCCTCAGCATATTCGTCCAGTGCTAACGATCAGCGACGGAACATTACCCAAGCTAGCGGAGATGGCGGACAAGCTGACTGAGATCCCGCGGGTTGCCGCTGTTGCAGCGAATCCGCTAACGAATCCAGCTCCCAATACGGTGTTTGATCAGATGGATAATCTTAAAGAACAATTGTAGGTTCTCAGCACGGAAGTTCGCCGGTTGCAGCAGTTTTCCGGAAGTCGTCGTAGAGCTCGTTCAAGGATCCGAAACAACAGTGCAAGTGCGGAGTTGTGCTGGTACCATCGGAAGTTCGGACAGCAGGCTGATCGCTGCAGGAAGCCGTGCCAATTTGATGAGTCAAAAAACTAGAGGAACGCTCACCTGAATCGGCGGAGGTGGGCGAGTTGTTTTCAAGCCGAAGACTCCTGCTTTATGACAGAACCAGCGGCATACGATTTCTCGTGGATACGGGATCTGACGTTTCAATCATACCTGCGACTAGAATAGACCGTCTCAACGGCCCCATCTCGTTCCTACTGCACGCCGCTAATGGAACATCGATAAAGGCATATTCTTCCAAGTTCGTTTCGACAGATCTTGGTCTGAGGAGGAAGCTGGCGTGGAACTTTTTGGTAGCAGACGTAAGCCACGCTATAATCGGTGCTGATTTTTTAGCGCACTTCGGTCTGCTGGTGGATCTACAAAACAAGACTCTAATCGATACCACAACGAAGCTACGATCCGTGGGCAGTGTGATGACAACTACTGTACATAGCATAACTACCATCGAAGGGAATCATCCGTTTCACGGGCTGCTTGCTGAATACCGCCAAATCACTCTGCCAGCAACAGTGCGAAACGAAGTACAACATGAGGTTTCCCACCACATCGTCACCAAAGGTCCCCCGCTGGCATGCAAGGCCCGTCGCATGCATCCGGATAAAATGAAAGCTGCCAAAGAGGAGTTCCGGTTGATGATGGAGCTGGGCATCTGTCGGCCTTCGAAAAGCAGTTGGGCAAGCCCACTTCACTGTGTCCCGAAGAAGGACGGGCAATGGAGATTTGTCGGTGACTATCGGCAACTGAATAAGGTGACCACTCCAGACCGGTATCCTGTTCCACATGTGCACGACTTGCTTCATTCACTTCAAGGTAAGACTATTTTCACCGTTATTGACCTTGAAAGAGGCTGCCACCAAATACCAGTCGAAGAAGCTGACATACCGAAAACTGCGGTAATCACACCTTTCGGACTTTTCGAGTTTACTCGTATGCAGTTCGGTCTCTGTAATGCTAGCAAGACTTTCCAGAGATTTATGAACAAGGTATTGGGCGATTTGGACTTTGTGGTAGTGTTCATAGAAGATGTTTGCATTGCATCAGCAAGCCCGCAAGAACACGAGAAACATGTAAGAATCGTTTTCGAGCGTTTGCAAAGATATGGATTGGTTATCAACGTTACCAAAAGCCGTTTTGCCCAATCCGAAGTTGAATTTCTTGGGTACTTGGTGAACCAAGATGGAATCAGTCCACTTCCATCAAAAGTCGAAGCGGTGTCGAATTACAAACTCCCGACTACCGTGAAAGAACTACGTCGGTTTCTCGCGTTGATAAATGTATACAAGCGGTTCATACCAAAAGCAGTCGACCACCAACTGGAGCTTCGAAAAATGATTCCCGATAATAAGAAAAACGATACAAGGAAGTTACAGTGGAGTAAATCCTCTTTACTTGCTTTTGAGCGTTGTAAAGAGTCTCTGGCAGATGCAGTTTTGCTCTATTATCCGGATTCCAACAAACCGTTAGCCTTAATGATTGACGCTTCGAATTTGGCAGCTGGAGCCGTTCTACAACAATTTTCTGCAGGCTCATGGCAACCTCTGGGCTTCTATTCCGAAAAATTCTCGGAATCACAGCGGAAATATTCAACTTTTGGTCGTGAGCTAACGGCCATGAAAATGGCGGTGAAATATTTCCGTTACTTTCTGGAAGGAAGAAATTTCACTATTTTCACCGACCACAAGCCGCTCACAAATGCTATGAGCGTCAATACCAACAGTCGGTTACCACACGAAGAAAGATATTTGCGATACATCTCCTTATTTACGACCGATATACGCCATGTGAGCGGTATGGACAACACTGTTGCTGATGCCTTATCTCGAATTGAAGCAGTCAGTTCGATCAACTTCTCATCCATTGCAGAGGACCAAGTCAACGATGAAGAATTGGAACGACTTCAACAATCTTCAACGCTCAAAATGGAACCCATCCGCATTTCAAACCTGTCCCGGCCTATATATTGTGATGTCTCGATTAAAAACAAAGTACGTCCTTTCATTCCAGCCAAACATCGCTTCGCAGTAATTCGCCAACTACACGGTATGGCGCACGTTGGAACTCGAGCAACAAGGCGGCTCGTGTCTGAACGTTTCGTTTGGCCCTCAATGAAGCGAGACATCAACCAGTTCGTCCGAGAGTGCCAGGAATGTCAACTATCAAAAGTGAATCGCCACACTGTGTCCCCATTGGGATGCTTCGACCTACCAAAGTGCAGGTTCCGCCACATTCATGTTGACCTCGTGGGGCCATTGCCACCGTCGAATGAGCATCGTTATCTTTTAACAGTTGTGGATCGGTTCACGTGGTGGCCCGAGGCCATCCCACTGCCGGATATGACAGCACCAACAGTTGCCCGAGCCTTGACACATCATTGGATCTCTCGCTTTGGAACCCCGGAAACAATCACGACGGATCAGGGTCGCCAGTTCGAATCCGATTTGTTCCGGGAGTTGAACGCTATTTTGGGAACGCATCACATCAGGACGACATCCTATCATCCACAGTCTAACGGGATGGTAGAACGGTTTCATCGGACTCTCAAATCGGCCCTTATGTGCAAGAATGTCAATCGCTGGAGTGACGAATTACCCATGGTGCTCCTCGGTTTGAGAACTGCATTCCGAGATGACTTAAAGTGTTCTTCGGCGGATTTGCTGTACGGCCAACCTCTACGTGTTCCTGGCGAATTTTTCGATCCGCCGCCGAATTCTGTCGATCGATCAGAATTTGCAAAGACTCTGCACGATACGTTTTCTAGACTACGACCTCCACCAAGCCATCATCATGCCAAGTCGACGGTTTTCGTCCATAAAGATCTGCAAAAGTGTGACCACGTGTTCGTCCGCATCGACGCAGTTAGACGTTCGCTGCAACGTCCTTACGAGGGACCCTATAAGGTCGTCGAACGGCATAACAGCTTTAGTTTTGTGGGTATTACCGGTATTTCTCTGCTTTTTTTTGATGTTTCGGCCTGGTCATCCCCCTGTTTTATGATGTACGACATGCATGTCACACTTAATTTATTTCATCGAGGTCAGCAAAATAAATAGCCGAGAATCCAACAGCTGAGAGCTCGGCAAAAATCTCGGTAAATGTTCAGATTGCCGACTGGGCTGTAAACTAGGAGAAAGCTCAGCTGTCAAACTT
Source organism: Aedes albopictus (assembly GCF_035046485.1). Classification (NCBI taxonomy): domain Eukaryota; kingdom Metazoa; phylum Arthropoda; class Insecta; order Diptera; family Culicidae; genus Aedes; species Aedes albopictus. The sequence continues at coordinate 48,843,173 of NC_085137.1, read as the reverse complement.
TCACAAGCAGTTCGGGAATGCATTACCGAACATTTCTGCACGCTCGATTACCGAAGTTCAGTAAATGAATATTTTTATTCCTGATGAATAATAAGAAGTAAAACAATAAATAAACTTTCTAAGTAGGATTTAAATTTTTATTCTGGAATGATTTCTGGAAGATTTGTTCACTCGTGCGCTATTTCTTGTGGAGCTCCGAATTTTATTTGTTAATATCTACAAATCATTCGTAAGAAATTATAGCTGAACTCTTTTGGAAATTACGAACTCTTTTGAGGACTAACCCAGAATTCTCTTCATGATTTCCTTCAATATGTTTTTTTTTTTCAGGAGAACATTGGAAACCCGGAGATTTTTTTCAAATTGTCTACATAATGTCTTCCCTTTCAGTATTTAATTATCCAGTTTCTCTATGCTTATTAGCAATCTTGGAATGTCTTCACACTTAATTTAGATTACCGAGTTCGGTAATTTTTTTACGAGATCAGAACTGCTGAGCACCGAACTCGTTCAGAAAAATACATTGTTTACCTTTTCCATACGATTTTGGCACTTGTTTTACTGAACCTCAGTAAAATCGATTACCGAAACTACCGAGATCGTACTGTTGTTCTAATCTCGTCAAAAAAGTACCGAACAGGTAATTCAGAAATAAGTGTGTTGGATCTCTATTCCTCTGAGAATAAACCTTCAGTTGAATTGTAACGAGTACATCCTTGCCGAAACCTCCTTAAAGATTAATTTATATTACATACTCATGTACTGCATATACTCATCCAGAGCATAATCCTATAGAAATTACAATTGACGTATTCCTGGATGGATCCTTTGAATAATTTTTGAAGGTATTCTTGTAAAAGCCTTGAAACTGTCACTGGAAGAAGCTCTCGAGTTATTCCTATGAGAATTCCTGAAGGGAGAAATTCTTAAAGAATTTCCTGCAGGAAATTCCAGTAAAGTCTCAAATAATAGAATTTGTGAAAAAATTCCAAAACTTATTCAAAAAGATATGTCTGGAAGAATTTAAGCAGATATTCCTAGAGGAATTCCTGGTGCATTTACTACAGAAATTCTGGGAGGAATCCCTGGGAGAATTTCAGCAGAGTCTTCTCTGGATGAATACTTGAAGGATTCCCTGAAGAAATGTCTACAAGCACTTTTAGCAAGTACTAATATGATAAAGTAAATCCCTAGAAGACTAATTGTCTCGCTTACTGAAAGAATTCCTAATGGAATCCCTGAGTACACTTCTGAAGAAACGGCTGGAAGGATTCCTGAAAGAAGCCCTGGATAATGTCCTTTGTATTCATTATTTTTAATTTATCTTCCAATACTAGTCGCTGGAGAAACTCCTCCAGAAATTCTTGAAGCAATAAAGAAAATCATCAGCTAGTTTTTGGGTAAATCAGGAACTTCTGAATGAATTTTCGAAGAGAACCTGAGAGGAATTTCTGATGAAATCATTTGAAGAATATCTGGATGAATTCCCGGAGCAATCCCTGGAAGACGTTCTGGATAAATACCTGAAGGAACACTTGGATGAATCCCTGGAGAAATTCCTACAGGTATGCCTGGAGGAAATTATGTAGAATTCCTGGAAATTTCTGAAAGTATACCTGGAGGAATCCCTGGATAATTTCTGGTAGGAATCCACAGAATTTTTTTTGCCGAAAACTCTTGAGGATTTCCTAGAAGAAATCCTAGAAAAATTTCGGGAGGACTCTGGAAAAAATTCTGGAGGAATTTTGGAAGGAATCGCAAGAAAAAATTCTGAAGATATTTCTGGAGGAAATCCTAGAGGAATTTTTAGAGAAATCACTGCAGCAATTCCTAGAAAAATATCTAGAGAGAACCCTGGAGGAACTTCTGAACAAATTCCTGGCGTAATCTCTGGAGGAATTCTTGGATGAGACCCAGCACCAATTCCTGGAGAAATTCCGGGACGAATTTTTGACGCAATCCCTGGAAGAATTCCTGGAGAAATCTCTAGAGGAATTCTGGGAGGAATTCCTGGAAGAATTTCTGGAGGATTTCCTGGAGAAAGCTATGGGATAATCCCTGGAGAAATTCATGGCAAAATCACTGGCGGAATCCCTGAAGCAATTCCTGGAGAAATCTCTGGAGAATTCCCTGGAAAAATCTCTGAAGAAATCCGTAGAGGATTTCCAGCAGAAATTCCTGGAGGGATTGCTGCCATAGTTTCTGAAGGATGTCGAGGAGTGATTCCTGGATAAATTATTGAAGGAATTCCTGAAGAAATTCCAGGAGGAGTTCCTGGAGAAATTCCTGAATAAAATCCTAGATGAATGCCTGGAGGAATCTCTAGAGGAATCCTTGAAAGAATTACTGGATGTATTTCTGTAGAAATCTTTAGAGGAATTCTGGGAGATTTCAATATCTATTATTTTTCTATTTCTGAGAAAAATTCCGGGAGAAATTCCTGGAGGAATTTCAAAAGGAATTTCTGGAGAAATTCCTGGAGAAACCCTAGAAGGAATTCCTGAGGAAATCCTTGTGGAAATTTGTGGAAAAAACCCTGGAGAAATTTCTGGAGAAATGCCTGAAAAATTCGTAAAATTTTCTGGAAAAAATTTCTAAAGAAATCTCCTTTAGAGGAATTTCTTGGAAGAATCCTTGGAGGAATTTTTGGAAGATATTCTGGAGGAATCTTCAAAGGGCTTCCTGGAGGAATCCATGGTAAAATCCCTGCAGAAATTCGTGGAGAAATCCCTGAAGGAATCCCTGAAGCTATTCCTGGGGCAATCTGTGGAGGAAATCCTGGAGAAATATCTGGAGGAGTTCCTGAAAATTTCCCGAAAGTAATCCGGGAAAAGTTCCTGGAAGAATTTCTGCAGAAATTCCTAGAGGGTGTACTGGAGAAATAGCTGACATAATTTCTGAAGGATGTCCAAGAGTAATTCCTGGATCAATTCATGGAGAAATTCCTGGAGCAACCCCTACAGAAATTTCTGGGGTAATTCCTAGAGAGTTTCCTGGAGGAGTTCCTGGATAAAATCCTGAAGGAATGCCTGCAGGAATTCCTGGAGGTATTCTTGTGGGAATAGCTGGAGGAATCCCTGAAGGAATTCCTGGATAAATCTTGAAACAATTTATGGATGAATTTCTAAAAGATTCTCTAGAGGGAATCTGGGAGAAATTTCTGAAAAATCCCTTGATAAATTCATGGAAGAATTTCTCAAGGAATTTCTAGAGGAATTTCTGGAGTCATTCCTGGAGAAATCCTTGAAGCAATCTTGAAGAAATACCTTGAAAAATCCCTGAAGAAGTTCCCGGATGAATTCTTAGCGGATTTTCTGGTTGAAATTGTTGAGGAATCTCTGCCGCAATTTCTGGAGAAAAATCTGGAAGAATTCCTGGATGAATCCCTGGGAAAATTCCAGAAGGTATTCCTAGAGAAAAGCCTGGAAGAATTTCTGAAGGAATCCCTGAAGAAATTCCTGGAAGAATTGCTGACATAATGTATGAAGTAATTCCTAGATTATTTCCTGAGGTAATTTCTGGAGGAATTTCTCGAGGAGACTCTGTTAAAATTCATGGATGAAATCCTGGGGGGATGACTGCATGAATTCCTGCAGGAATCCCAAAATAAACTTCTGGAAAAACTCCTAGGGAATTGCTTGAGTAATTCCTGAAGGAGTCCCTGAAGCAATTCCTGGAGGAATATCTGGAAAAAATCCTGAAATCCTGAATTTCTATTAGATGAATTCCTGGAGGAGCTTTAAATAAATTCCTGCAGGAATTCCCACAAGAATCCCTAGAAGTATTCCTGGAGGAATTCCCGAACAAATTTCCGAAGGAATCTCTAAAGGAATTTGTTGAGGAAATACCAGGAATAATGGTTGGAGAAACCGCAGATGGTATTCTTGGAGAAATTCTGAAGGATTCCTTAGAATAATTCCCAGAGGAATCCCTGGTAGAATTCCAGAAGAAATTTATGGTGCAATCTCTTGCAGAATTCTGGAAGTATCCCAGGATGAATTCTGAAGAAATCGCAGATAGAATTCTTGGAAAAATCCTTAAGGAACCCCGACAGGAGCTCTTGGAGAAACCCCAGAAGAATCCCGGAAGTAATTCCAAGAGGCATTCCTAAGGGAATCCCTACCCAACAAACATTTTTGTTGTATAAGAGTGGAACAAACCACTCCTAAGCAAACTTCAGCTTAAAAAACTGTTACTTAACTAGTTATGTTACTGGGTTAAACAGTCCCTGGAGTACTGGATTAATTCCTGGAGGATTTCTTGAAATAATTTCATGAGGAACACCTAAAGTAATTCTTATAAGAGTTCCAGTGGGGAATCTTTGGATTTTCTTTAAAAAATCCCTGGAGTTGTTTCTGAAAGAATCACAGAAAAATTCCCGGGTAAATCTCTAAAGGAATTCTTGGAGGAATTTTAGGAGGAATTCCTGAAGAGATTGCCGATGGAATTCTTGGAGAAATTCTGAAGGAATACTAAGAAGTGTTCGTGGAGGAACTCCTGGAGGAATTCCCGAAAAAATCCCAGAAGAAATCCAAGCAATCCCAGAAGCAATACCAAGGAGAATTGCCCAGTTACTAGGCCATTGTATGTAGATGGAGCTCTCTTATTGAGCTCTATGAGCTTTTTGGTTTTATAAGCATTTATAACCGTTTTGATTGATTGCAATTTTTTATATCCATCCAACTGGATATCACCCTCTGCTCAGCCCAGCATTTCAGGCCCATTTTTTATTGTACAGTTTTATGTACCACATAATGTTTCTGCGGAACCACTTTTAGCAAGCTCGTCTGCCATTTCATTCCCTTCAATGCCACAGTGACCTGGAACCCGGTATAGGTTTACTGAGTTCCCTTGGAACAACCTACATATGCTACATATTAAAATACAGTAATTACATGAAAGAATCATTGTTTTAATTCATAAAATAGCATGTCCTAGCAGGATATTTTTTTCAAAACCATTTAAAAACATAAAATTCGGTCCGACTTGAAACCGATCCAGTTTATTTAATGAATTTCTAAAGCATTAGCTTTTATTTTCGGGCCACCTCTTGTTTCGTCTTAGTTGAAATTTGACACTTTGCAATTATCTATCTACTTTTTATTCATATTAATCTTTCCTCTTCCATTCTCCTCTTGTCGTGAAACACATTCGGCCTAATTTCCCAGCAGGATTGCGTGCAAAATCCATGGTTCAACCACATGCTGCGAACGCTTAATCATGCATAACCTCAGAGAGCAAACCATAAAAAAACGTATTCCGCTATTTCTACTGCACGATGTAAACTTACTAATTGCTGTAAATTGGTTTCACGTGTCTCCTCGCCGTAGGAAACTACCAGCCTCTTTTTTCCGCTTCTACCACCAACTCCCACTGTGCTGAGCCACGTGGCGCAACTTGAGAACGCATGGCGCGTGGCGCACGAGCCACGAGGTTTTCCCTTCGTCTGCTGAATGTTTTCATTTTTGCCGGGATTGTTCGCTCCCAAAGTGACGTCAATCAACAAAGGATAATAAGAACCTGTCTCCTACTAGCTGCTGCATCCAGTTAAGGTTGGAATTAAAGTCACTTTGTGACGACAAACTCCGTGATTATGATCGATAATTGATTTAATCTCCCGGCGCTGAGATTGTATAACAGGGGACAAGTCGAAAAAGTGCACCAACGCGCACAGTGCACTGCAGTGATGGAAACGACTCGGGATCAAAAGTTGCAATTAAAATTTACTCGCGTGTGCTTATTTAAGTACCATAATGACCTATTTTTCCGTACTGATTCATTATGCAACTAAAATGAATTTCATAAGGAAAAATAGTTGCAATTTTCATTATGCAACTTATTTGAATTGCATTATGAACAATATGCAACACAAATGAGTTGTATAATGAAAAAAAAAATCATTGCATAACGACTCGTGCTGAAAAAATCAACTTTTTGCAACTCGAACATAAATAAGTATTGCTTTACCTTTATTTCTTGATTTCTTTATAGAATGAAGTTTAGCTCTTTGCGTACCACAAGCAATTCAAACATTTTTTTTCACAACTGTGTCCCATTAGAGTCGTTCTTCCCGCTGTATTCTTTATTACACCAACGAACCTAACCTCAAAATGACTGACAATTCACAGGACATTTTGACAGATGTAATACGAGCATGAAAAGGACAGCAACATGCTCGATAAAGTAGAATATATGATCCGTCTTTTTCGTGCATGTGTGTGGTCTGTCAAAATGACCTCAGAAGTGTCAACCATTTTCATGGCTACCCAGGTAACCAATAAGCATTTAAATAAGCGGCATTTCAGCTATAAAACTGCATTATATATGCTTGCTGCTGTATCATAGCAGTTCGACTGCTGAATTGCTCTGTATTAGCAATTCAAATGCTGCTTAAAATCTGACAGCTGTTGTGTAGCATTTCAAATGCACGATATTTTTTGGTTAATAAGCATCCTAACTGCTACTTTATTGCCATAAAACTGCTAAGAGAGATAAGCGATGTTAAAATTGTTACACATTTCAACTTTTCAAATCATGTGCCACGACTATAGGATCCATTACCATTCAGATGTAATATCATTTACTGGTAGCAACGAAGCAAATCAATGAGAGAACAAATGTTTTCCAAATAAATCCCATGGAAAAAGAAACCAATTATGCCATCGTGTATTATGTGGATGGTTTGATTATCAGCACTTGTCCGAGCCATTGTCCGGGCACAGAAAAATAACTGCTTGTGTGGCACTGAAGCCTTTAATAGATCAAAAAATCAACGCACATTATCTGATCTTTTATAGCTCATCCTGTAACGCGGTTCAGCATCATCATCAGCCAGAGGGTTGTGGGATCGAATCCCAATTTCAGCGGGAACAGCAAAAAAACAACTGCAAAAATAAACAACAGCCCCAAAGTCGTACAGGAGAGAGTGAGTAAAAATGGAAAGGAAAGAATATGAAGCGACTGAAATGCGCAGGGGAAAATACTTTTGTTTATGTTCGATTTTTTGGGGATAGGAAAGATAAGCATTTAACCAGCCGTATATTGGGCCAAAACCTGCATTTAATTAGCACTTATGGCGCATATACAGCATATTAGCATTTAATGACCTGCATTAAAGGCGCATATAGTGTTAAATAAATGCAATTTTAACTGCTTATTGGTTACCTGGGTAGCTTTGTTGGTGTAATGAAGAATGTCGAGCTGTACACTACTTGGAATTACCACAGAGAACAGACATCCAGGCTAGAACAAATTTCATTCGGAAAGCTGTGTAAGGATTTGAATCTTTACTTGAGTAAGGTTACAAACCAATATACGATGACAACACTAACGCCACCAAACACCATATTGCCACAGTCAGTGGTGAATTGAAACATTTCAAGTGGTGA